>NC_048602.1:16817551-16846415 GCF_003668045.3 Cricetulus griseus | reverse complement strand
AGAAGAAGGCAAACACAAGCATTTTCACGAAAAGTGAAAACTTCAAATATTATATATATATATATTAATATATATATATATATATATATATATACTCAAAAACTATATATTCTATAGCTAGACAAAGGATCTCATTAGCTATTCCATGGCTGGGTTGAGCAGAGAAGACAAGTGTATTAAATAACAGTAATAAAATTGACAGGGTATTTGGATTTGTTCAAAATCTTCCCTACCATAGCTGCTTTATTTGTGTGAATATTTCCAAGATACAGAAATTGCACACTTTAAAATCAGATAAATGGTGCCTGATTAATTATTCTTAAATACAGCTGGATCACTAATTCTTAAATACAGCTGGAACATGCGAGCACAGTAGGGATGGCAACTTCATAGCATCTGGGGGACACTTGTCTGCAGCAACTAGCCCATGCGCTCTGATGTGACATGAGCTGTCACCGCTTATTTCCTTGAGCTTGTATTTGCTGGAGTCTCCTTGTATACAAGATTTATAGATTCCTCCTCCATTCTATGTGCCTGTCTCAGGGGAGAATAATTATGTCTGTAACACAGAACCTCCAAAGTAATAGCCATTAGGAAAGGACATCAGGAGGGTAGTGCAGGTGCATCGGAGCTACAGTGGACAGAATGTTTTTCTGAGCTGCAAAGTACCAGCTCAAGACTCAGGCAGAACAGGCTCTTATGATGATTCGCTAGAGACCATCTGTGTGCTGGCAATATTGCTGTTGACTTGCTAGGGCTAATGCCAGTTCCAGGACAAGTCAGCAGGTCCTGGGGATTATTAACAGGGGAGTTAATTAGCATCAATGAGAGCGTCCCTGAGCCCTTTGCAATGAGTGGCATCTCAGATGCAGAAGTGAGTAAATCAGTGGATCAACTATACACTTGGCCTGGTCCCCTCAGCATCACAGGCAGATCTGTAATACTCATGACAGAATTTGTGCTAGTGATTCTAAATGAGGATTTAGATGCTTATAGACATGTGACTATTAGCAAGACTCAGATATATACTCACCTCACATTTTTGGCAACCTGGGTAATGACAGTTCCATGCACCTTCTCAAATTTATACTTTTTTTCTGTCTTGGAGCTAAGGCAGCAGAGAGAACAAGGACCTCATGTTCTTCTTCTGAATCCATGTCAGTGGTTTTATTGAGTCTCTTCTGTGAGTAGTTATAATTCAGAATCAGAACAACTTTGACAGAGGAGAAGGCCCAGTGGATAAAAGCACCTGCCATGAGTTTAAATGTCCAGATCCCCTGTAAAAGCCAGATGCTAGGGCAAGGGTCCATAGCTCCTGGTGTTCGGAAGGTGAGACTGGAAGCCATGACTGAAGCATCCTTGACAATCTGACTGTTAGCTAGATAGCTGTGTGCAAGTTTGAATGTGAAAGACCCACATCAAAAATGATCTTTAACTGCCAAATGTTACAGTGGCATGTGTGTGCCATATTATCCTACATGCATACAAATATACACTGTAGGAGAAACTGCAGCAGCCTACTCAAGCATCAATTGTCTTGACCCTGATACCCAGACCAGCCTACATAAGCATGCCCATGCATTTCCTCCCTGAGTGAACTCACTAAGTCTGCCTCAATGCCCAGAGGCTGCTGACAGAAAGACACCTGACCCAGAGACACCAAAGAGGAAAGCACAATGAAAAGGAGTCAGCTGCCTGAGCCAATAGGATTTGGAGGGGGTATAACGGCACGCCTAACTCATGCTCTGCTACTCACTGAGTCCAGGTGCCTGAGTCTTTGGTGATGTCTCATCTCATCTGCTCCCCCAAGTGGTAACCACCACCACCACCACCACCACACCACCACCACCACCACCACTACCACCAGACACACACACACACACACACACACACACACACACACACACACACACACACGGAGATAGAGACACACACATATACAGAAAGAGTGACACAAGAGAGAGAGAGAGCAGAGAGAGAGAGTCACACACACACACACACACACAGAGAGAGAGAGAGAGAGAGAGAGAGAGAGAGAACATGTTACATAAGTTGCCCCATATTATTTACCCAATTATCAAGATTATAATTTTCACAATGTTTCTATTCTAAGATTTTTTGTTTTGTCAGTGCTTTTGTTTTTTGTATCCCCCCATGGACTGGCCATCACTATGTAGATTGGACTCCACCTGCCTCAGCCTCCCCAGTGCTGGGATTAAAGTCTTGCACCAACATAGATGAAAAGTGTTTATGTTCAAGCAGGAGATTTTGTTTTCAATCAAGGCCCTCCCTAACTCATGTTTATAGCTCTAAATTGATACCACTGTTTCATGTGGTATAGAGTAACTCAGTCTGGTTTCTAATTTTCCAGGAATGAGATCTTCCATGTTGATACTGAACTACAACTTTAGGCTTCAGTATGGAGGACATGGCCTGTAAATGGGTGGGCAAATTTGGGGAAAGCTTGGATCCCTAACAATTCTCATATTCTTTTTTTTTTTTTGAGGGTGCAGGCAATTGAACCTGGGTCCCTTGGAAGAGCATTCAGTACACTTAACCACTGAGATGTCTCTACAGCCTCTCTAATATAAAGAAAGCCTGTTTATGGTGTCATGGAAGGATAGGGAGGGGCAGTAGAGGAGGGGGAAAAGAGGAAGGTAGGGAAGGAGGAGGAAGTTGTTACTAAACCTTTATCCTGGAGGGGAAAAGAGGAAAGGGGTGGATAGGGGAGGAATAAGAGGAATTTGGGAAACTGAATGGAACATATGGTGTGCCTCTATAGGAGGGGGATAAGCAGGCAGGGTTGGGGGGGATGGGGAAGGGATCAGTGTCTCAGGCAGCAAGGTCTGGGCAGAATTTTCCGGGTTCCAGTTCCCAGAGATGTGGGAATCTGGAGGTGCTGTAACCCTAGCCAAGAAAACAATTGCTGTGATACACTGGCTACTGAGGGAAGGGTGGGAGCACAGTCTCCAGAAACAGTGGGCATCTGGGGGTCGGTTCCCAGGATGGAAACAATTTCAAGATCACAGAGGATGGTAAACCAATAGTTCCCTCTGGTGGCCATCATGAACTATTTTCAAGGACATATTGAGGCCAGGCCTTAATGCACAGAGAAAGCAGGAATTCAGGACTTATGGTATCAGACAGCCACAATTTAAAAAGATTTTGTAAAAGGCAGCCCAAGGGTCTTTGTGAATCAGGCTTCAAATGGCAGGTGCCCATTTTATAAGTGTATGCGGGAACCCAAAGCAAGGTGTCTACTGTTCTAGTCTTGGGTCAAAAACAGGGGAGGGGCTGCAGAGAATCCCCAGACAAAAAGTCTCCTGAAGCAGGGTTCCCATTGGACAAGGCAGGTCCTTGTCCCAGTAACAGGTCAGGGACAAGGCAGATCCTTTTCTCACCAATAGGTAGGGGCCTGGCACAGCTATATCTTTTGCAAGACACCCCAAAATTCACAGGAGCTCCTGGGTCTCTAAGGCCATGACTTTTAGAGGACAAATTCCCCAGTTGAAAGCTAATCCAGGGTTGGTGGAGAGCAGGTGTAGGGAAGAAGAGTGTGTTTTCACCATGTGGCCCTGGGCTGGTAGGGGAAATACAGCCCCCACAAGGGAACCTCCAGATGAAAATTTTCTATACCTGGATAATCCAAATAACACCAAATCAAACCATATTAGAAAAAGCCCACGTTTAATGGATACAACACTCTTGGGTAGCCTTCCAGCCCCCCAGAGAGAAGAGGGAAAGGAAGGCCAGTAAAACCACCTCCTGCATGATCCTTACAGATTATTTTGTACATAACATTATTATTTTCATTTCTTGTATCTATATTCTGATCATACTTTTCTTCTACCCCTGTGCTTCCTAGATTTTTCCACCTTCCCATGTCTCAACCAACCCAATTCCATGTCCTCCCCCTCTCTGTAATTAAAAATAAAGAGAAATATGAACAAATAACAACAACAGAACAAGAAACTCATGCACTAAATTCCCATAACAACACCAAATGGAAGGCAAATCATACAAGAACCAATTCAATTAGACAGAAAAACAAGCCCAAACCAAGCAATATGAGACAAAATGTCTCCAAAAATGCCATTCAATTTCATTTTGTGTTGTCTAACTGCAGCTTTCCTGTGGCCTTCTCTAATGTGTAGTTAATGTTGCCAGGGAGACTCCAATGAAAACAAATATTTTTCCTTTGCCTTGGGTATCAATTGCAGATAGCTCCTTGGTTAGCAACAGAACCCACTCTTATAGTTTGTCCCTTAGTCTGGTTAGTGCTTTACATATTGTATGAGCTGCTCCACTCTCTGTAAGATTTTATGTATATAAACCTTGTTATGTCGGAAAGACACTATTTTCTTGTTGGGATTCGTCATTTCAGATACTTCATTTCCACATAGATACCTGATGACTGAATGGAGGGCCTAGATGAAGACACCACATTTAGAACTGTGTGCCCCAATCTAGAGAAGAAGCATTCCTTTGATCATGGCTAAATGGACACTTATCTATATCCATAGCATAAGCTTCTTTAATGTAAAAGACCCAGTAAATAATCCAAAACAATAGTCTACAGAATAGGAAACAATCTTCACCAACCCCATATCTGAGAGAGGGCTGAACTTCAAAATATATAAAGAACTGAATAAATTAGACAACAAATTACCAAATGATCCAATTAAAAATGGGATTCGTACCTGACCAGAGAATTCTCAACATAAGAATCTCAAATGGTCAAAAGACATTTATGTCATTGCACAACATCCTGAGTCATAAGGTAAATGAAAATCAAAATGATTCTGAGATGCCATCTTAAACCTGTCAGAATGGCTAAGATAAAAAACACTGGTGACATTCTATGTTGGAGAGTAAGTAGAGTAAGGGGGCACTCCTCTACTGCTGATGGGAGTACAAAATTATGAGTATCAGTAATCATACTCATTACTTTGGAAATCAGTATGAGGATGTCTCAAAAATTTGGGAATACATCTACCTCAAGACCCAACATTACCACTCTTTGGCACATACCCAAAGGATGCTCAGTCATACCACAAAGACAGTTGCTAGACAATTTTTATAGTAGCATAATTCATAGTAGCCAGAACCTGGAAATAACATAGATTCCTTTCAACTGAAAAATGGATAAAGAAAATGTGGTATATCCACAATGGAGTACTACTTAGTGATAAGAAAACAATTTTATAAAATTTGCAGGCAAATGGATAGAACTAGAAATAATATCATCCTGAGTGAGGTATCCCTGGTCCAGAAAGACAAACATGGCATGCGCTTACTCAAAAGTGGGTATTATATGTAAAGCAAAGGATAACTAGAACACAATCCAAAGCTCCAAAGAAGCTAGGTAGCAATGAGGACCCTAAGAAAGACATACATGGACCCCTCAGAAGGGAACTGGAACATAAATTTTAAACATGGTACACTGGTGATCCACACACTTTATTCTCAGAAATGTGGGAGAAGCAGTTAGAGCTCCATGAGTTTGAAATATAATGGACCTCATAGAAGGTTCTAGGCAAATACACATACACAATGTGGTCTTGTATGAATAGATATGCAACCGAGATCTCATACATGAAAAGGTCAGTGGGTCAAATTCAAGGAGCATTTTATACAATTTGATGAAAAAAATAATAGCCAAAGAATCAAACCCATACTATGTAGTGTGTATTTGTTCTTCCCATGACCTTTGGCTATCCGGCCCAATACAGGAGGTGCTTCTTCTCTGCATACTTGATCTCTTATAAGGAAGGAAGCATGATGATTGCTTTCTTTTGGGTGGTGATGTTTGAGTCAAGCAGTGTGAAACTCCTTGAGTTTGGTCCCCATTTTCCAAAAACGTCTGGGACTAGATTTAACATATCCTGTATTCATGAGATTTTCCTCTTTTTATATCTTAATAAATCTTTGATGCACCTTAATCAGATTCACATGGATTTCTCATTAAATTACTATAATTCTATAATACTAAATGGACATGCTGTTTGATGGATTTAATGTTTCCATTTAATTTTTTAACAGAGGAAGTAAATGTGTTTTTGAATTAGGTTTTGAGAGGCTTATTTCTTCTGGAATGGTTCCTCTCCCTCATATAATGAAGGGAGTTTTTTTCTGGTTTTACCAAGATAATGTAGCACTTTGGGGCAAAGACGAAGCCAAGAATTGCTGCACTAGAAGCCAAGATAGAGAAGACTTCCATGGCAACCGTGACTTTCCCCTTGGTGTTGTGGTAGACAGGGAGGAAGGTGACCCAAACACAGAAGAACACCAGCATGCGGAATGATAAGAATTTTGCTTCATTGAAAGTGTCAGGCAGATCTCTGGACAAGAAGGCCATGAAGTAACTCCCTAGTGCCAAGGAGCAGAGATATCCCAGAACACAATGGAAAGCAACAGCTGAGCCCTTGTTGCACACAATGATGATATGTCCATATTCAGCATGAGCATCTTCTTCAATGTAGGGTGGAGAGGTTGCTAGCCATATTCCACAGAGAAAAGCTGGATGAGGGAACAGATGGGAATGATGAAGTTTGGGGCTCTTGATGTTATTAACCACCTTATCACTCTCCCAGGAAATGTGACTCTGAAGGCAATAACCACAGTAATAGCTTTGGCCAAGACAGTGGCAAGAACAACAGTGAATGCACCTACAAATGTGGTCTGCTGAAGGATACAGGTAATGGTGTTGGGATGGCCAATGAAGAGCAAAGAACAGAGGAAACAGATGGTGAGTGTGATCAGCAAGATGTAACTGAGGGACCGGTTGTTTGCCTTCACAATAGGAGTATCTTTGTGCTTTAAAAAGACTCCAAGAACTACAACTGTGAGTGCAGAGAAGCACAGGGCTATACTGATGAGAATCATTCCCAAGGGGTCTTCATGAGCTAGAAAATTGACAGCTTTCTGGAGACAGTGGTTCTTCTCTCTGTTGGCAAAATGATTATCTGCACATTTCACACACTGATCCACATCTGCAAAGAAAGAAGTCATTGTATGTTTATGATGATTTGATCATCTTTTAATTATTTTTCCTATTACCTGTTCATTAGACTGGTACCTAAGTCACCTTTCTTTTTTGTTCCACTTGAGACAAGTAATAAGTACTGTAGTGAGTTTTGTATCATCATATTTAGTGAAAAGCATGTCTTACCACAGGTAGGGAATATCAAAATAGATTTAGGTCTTCTAAAGGTGGGTTTTCAATTACTCATTTCTTTAAAAAATATGAAATCAAAAGACATGCACATTGAGGTGTATGTGTCATAATTTTATATCAATGATTTTGTTGAATCTTATATACTGAACTCATATATTTTACAACTGCAATACCTGAACATTACAATCCAGGTGAAACACAAGAAAATTAACTTAAAATTACTATAGGAAGTTTATAGATGCTCTTAAAGAAGAAATGAACAATTGCCTTAAAGATGTTGAGGAGGAAAAGACAAACACAAAATGAAAGAAATAAATACATCCATTAAAGAAAGGGAAAAAAAGCAAAAAAAATAAATGCAAATAGCTGTATTAAATAGTTTTATGCTTGAATAAAAGATATGTAAACAATAAATAAAACACAAACAGAGTGAATTCTGGAAATGGGAAAGCAAACAGGATATACAGATGGAAAAATCAACAACAGTGTACATGTGATGGAAGGTAGAATCTCAGGCATCAAAGATACAATACAGGAAATAGATTAATAAATCAAAGAAACTGTTACATTAAAAAATTCCTAACATAAACCATCCATGAAACATGGGACACCATAAAAAAAACCTAAGAAAAATAGGGGTAAAGAAAATAGAAGAATCCCAGCTCAAATTCATAGAAAACCTATGAACTTCCAAAAAAATAGACAGAGAAAAGAAGAAAGTTCATGACTAATCCTGATTTAAAAAATACCAGTCCACAAACCCAGCCCTAGAGAATATACTAGAAGGAAAGCTCCAATCCAAGGAACTCAGTTATGTACATGAAAACACAGGCAGCAGATAATCTCATTCTAGCAAATCACAAGGAATGTAACACAAATGACTACATACTCATCATAAAGTAAATGCCAATAAATACAAAAACCTGGAATAACCAACAAAAGATGGGAACAACCACTTGTACCTCATTGCATCACAGTTGCTCAACAACACAATGTACAGAAAGTCAAAAAAACTCATGCAACTGAGCAACTATTAACTGGGTTAAGGAAGAAAATTAAAGACAATTAAAATAAAGGAATTAGAGTCTTCCTATAATTCAATGAAAATGAACCCACCTCAAACATTATGATCACAATGAAAGCATTTCTATGAGGATACTATATAACATTCATTACTCACATAAAGAATTTGGAGAAATCTCACACAAGTGTCCTAAAAGCACAACAGACATCTCTAGAAAATCATATAAGAAAACTCAACCAGGATTAGTAGACTTCAAGGAAAAGACATAAACTCAAGGCTGAAATCAATAAAATTACTACATGAGAACAACAAAAACAGTCAATGAAACAAAATGTTGGTTCTTTAATAAAATCAACAAGATATTCCCACTCTTACTCAAATTAATCCAAAGGCAGAGAATGAGAGAAAATCCAAGTTAACAAAATCAGAAAAGAAAAGTGGTGTTACAAGTGAATCCCAGGAAATAAAGATAAACATTAGGTCAGACTTTAAAAACATGTACCCCCACACAATAAAAACAAACTAAAAGAAATGAACAAATTTCCTGATACATCCCACACACAAAATTAAAAGAATACAACATAAGTGATTTAAACAAAACTTTAACATGTTAGAAAATAGAAACATGTCCCATATTTCATGTTTAAAATTCTCCTTGACAGAAACAGTACAGGGCCAAATGGTTTCCTCAAAGAATTCTAACATAATTTTAAAGACATTCTCGGTAAGCCCACATGTACCTGTCTCATTGGAAATCTCATTGTCAGGACAAGTAATACAGCCATAGCAGCAGACAGCCTTGCCCTCCAGAGCAAGTTTCCTGAATCCAGGCCCACATCTCTCACTGCACACAGATTGAGGAATCTGGGAAGAACAAAGGAAAAGTTTTCAAATGCTCAGGATTTCATAAGAAACCTGGGTATGTAAGATTTTGTATATTGTACAACTAATTTACTTACAATTATTCCTATAAATAACGAATGTGGCTTTGAAAGTCTGAGCCCATCAAAAAGACCAATGTGTTTACAGATTGATGAACAGATTACCACAGTGTTAGAGATGTTGGAACTTTAATGATATAAAAACATGTATAAGGAATTTGGGCCCCTGGGAACATGCCTTAGAAATGCAAGAAACCCCTCTACAACTACCCTGCCTCTGTATTTACTGACTATCGTGTTAGCAGCTTTTACATCCACCAAAATGATATATTTTAATTGTTCACTTGATAGGACTTGCCATAATCATGGAAATGAACCTTTGTATATTTCTTTTTTTTTACTGTTTTATGTTGCTGAGAGTTTGGGAGTTGTTTTTTTTTTTAGATTTACTTATATATTATGTATACAGCATTCTGCTTCCATGTATATTGCACAGGATAAGAGGGCACCAGATCTCATAACGGATGGTTGTGAGCCACCATGTGGTTGCTGGGTATTGAACTCAAGACCTCTAGAAAAACAACCAGTGCTCTTAATCTCTGAGCCATCTCTCCAGTCCTCCTATGTACATTTCTATCAGGGTTTTTATTTGAAAATTGCCTATGGTGAAAGAGACACTCTGGAAGTAAATATCACCACTTCATTGGCTGCAGTTCATAATGAATAAAAAGTAGAAAATGTTAGTAGTAGCATTTATTATTCTCTAAACACTGGTAATGAAGGTGATGGTGTCAGTCACCTAATGCTTCTCCAATCTTGCATTTCAAAAGATATTGGAATGTTCCTTCAATATCATCTGAAAGAACTGTTTCCCTAGGTTATTTTAATTACTTTAATTACAAGTAAATCACACACACACACACACACACACACACACACACACACACACATACACACACACACACACACAGACACACACACAGACACACACACACACACACAAACACAAACACAAACACAAACACACACAAACCATGATGTTCTCTACTTCCAAGGGACTAAATGGAAAAGGATAATTGTTTGAAGATGAAACATCTAACCATAGAATCAAAATAATCCTGTCAAGTGTTTTCAAAAAGTAGATGAATTCTGATAGAGACACTATCTGGTGGTTTGAGTGTCCCTCAGTGATGGATATTTATATATTTATTTTCCCATTGGTGTCATTAATTGGGGAGTTGTTGAAATTGTGTGAAATACAATCCTGCTGAAGTAATTAGGCCATTGAAGTGACCTTATAAACCATCCCTCAATTTCAGTTTTCTTTTGCTAATACTTGTCTATGAATGGAGACATTTCCTCTTAGACACCTACTCCTTGATCCATGGCTGCCACATGGCATTATATCTCATGGGTACTATGCATTCTCATACCACCAGAACTATAACTGATAATAAGTTATTCTAAGTCATGTTTGTTCATGTTGTTTGAGCACAGCAACCAAGTGTAACTACTACTTAGAATTTCAATCAATAAACAGATATTTTCAGAGAGACATTGGACTGTGAGACATTTAGGCATTCAGATTCCCTCTTGACAGTTTTCCCAAATTTGTGTTTGTGTCTATTTGACATGAAATCATCCATACACAAACATTAAAATCATAATTAAGTTGAAGCATTTGCATTCATCAGAATGAAGGCATGAGAAGACAAACTATTGGTAGTGGCTTTTGTTATATTTCCTACAGGTAATTTCATAGTGATAGGCCTTGAGTGTGAAAAAAAGTCGATCATGACAATGAAAAGTATATCCTTGGTATCATAGTAAGTTGAAAGATAGAGTTAAAAACCAACTCACCTCTGAAAATTTTTCTGGCCATTGTATCATGTGCTCATATAAAGATAACTGTTGATGTTGGGAAGTATTTGGGGAAAATGTTCCTACTTTCACCTTTAATCCAAGACCTTTGGGAAAATTCCAAAAGTTCAGAATATCATACTCAGCATCTGATTTCTGTTTCCAATCTAAACCCATGTTGTGTTCCAAAATAATCTTCCTCAGAAAATGGTGAAGCTGAAAGGGATGAACTATGTTAAAGTGCACCCAAGAAGTAGAACACAGCTTCACTACCGAGCTTCTTTCCTTGGTTTTAATCTCTAATGTAAAACAAAACAGTAATATATATGTCAATGAGGTTGATGGATGGTAGCCTAAGTGAGTGGGATTCCATTCTTCCTTTGAATGGGCAGTCACAAAAAAGAAAAAAAAAACTTGGACCAACCTCAAGAAAGAAACTAATGGATATTGAATAACAGAAATTTCAACTTGAGAATGTAGCCATACCATTTACTTTTGGAATATATTCAGAATTTCACTGCATACAATGAGGGAACTGATAACTAAAGGGTTATTAAAAGCCTCATTTAGGAGTTAATATAATGTTTTAATAAGCTGTTATTACTTCTCTTAAGGACCTTCTTCCACAATTACTGTTTTGGGAAATATATGAAGGAATTCTGAATTTTTCTTATGAAAATAGGTCTCATTAGAATATTGTGAAATAATTTGTAATATAAACTAGATATTGCTAATCAGAATTACTCCTTCCAACTTGCAACTCATTCCTCATCAACATTTACACATAGACTCTGAACTTTGAGTCTTTAATGAAATAAACGAGATACCAGACAATGGAAAGGTTGAACTTTGAGTCTTTAAGAAAGAAATTAAGAAGATCGCAGAAAATGGAAAGATCTCCCATGCTCTTGAATAGTTAGAATTAACATAGTAAAAATGCCACTCCTAACCAAAAGCAAATACAAATTCAATGCAATCCTCAACAAAATACCAGCACAATTCTTCACAAACCTTGAAATAACAATGCTCAACTTTATATGGAAAATCAAAAGACCCAGGATAGACAAAACAACACCGTACAATAAAGGAACATCCAGAGGCATCTCCATCCTGGACCTCACACTCTACTATAGGGCTATAGTAATGAAAACAACTTGGTATTGGCACAAAAAGAGACAGGTAGACCAAAGGAATTGAATTAAAATCCCTGATATTGATCCACACACCTATGTACATCTGAGTTTTTACACAGAACCTACAATTGTACAAGGAAAAAAGAGAAAGCATCTTCAGCAAATGGAGATGGAATAACTGGATGCTGACATGTAAAAAATTTCAGTTAGATCAATATCTTTCATCATGCAAAAAACTTATGTCCAAATGGTTCAAAGACCTCATTGTAAGTCCAGCCACACTAAACTTGTTAGAAGAGAAGGTGGGAGGTACCGTGAATAAATTGGTACTGGGGACCACTTCCTGAACTTAATGCCAGTTACACAGACACTGAGATGGACAGTTCATGAATGGATCCTCCAGAAACTGAGATGCTTCTGTAAGGTAAACATCACAGTCAACAAGATAAAAGAGCAGCCCATAGACTGGGAAAATATCTTCACCAACCCAATATCTCACAGTGGGCTGATTTCCAACATATACAAAGAACTCAAGAAGCTAGTCATCATAACACCAAATAATCCAATTAAATATGGGGTACGGAATTGAATAGAGAATTCTCATTAGAAGAATCTCAAATGGCTGAAAGATACTTGAGAAACTGTTCAACATCCTTAGCCATCAGGGAAATGCAAGTCAACACAACTCTGAGATATCATCTTATACCTGTCAGAATGGCTAAAATCATAAACAACAACTAGAGTTTAAGCTGGAGAGGGTGTGGAGAATGGGGAACACTCCTCTATTACTGGTTGAAGTACAAACTTATACAGTCACTTTGGAAATCTATATGACATTTTCTCAGGAAAACGGAATCAGTGTACCGCAAGATCAAACAATTCCACACTTGGGCATATACACAACAATGCACATCCATTCAACAAGGACATTTGTTCAACTATGTTCAACTATGTTCATAGCAATATTATGTTAAAAGCCAGAACCTGATGCCCCTCAACCAAAGAATGGATAAAGAAAATGTGGTACATTTACACAATGGAGTACTACTCAATGGCAAAAACCAATGAAATCTTGAAATTTGCAGGCAAATGGATGGAGCTAGAAGAAACCATCCTGAGTGACGTAACCCAGTCACAGAAAGGCAAACATGGTATGTACTCACTCATATATAGTTATGAGACATAAAGCAAAGGATTACCAGCCTAGAACCCACAACTTCAGAGAAGCTAGGAAACGAGGAGTACCCTAAGAGAGACAAGCATGGTCCCTTAAAGAAGGGGAAATGGACAAAACCTGAACAAATTGGGAGCATGGGAGAGAGGGAGGAGAGATCGAGGTAGGAGAATAGGATGGGCAAGGAGCACACAATGGATTAGGAAGTTTGAGTTGGCAAATGAAGACAGGAGAGCAATAAAAGAGACACCTTAACATAGGGAGCCATTATAAGTTTAAAGAGAAGCATGGCACTAAGGAAATGTACAATGATCCACAAGGACGACCTCAACTAAGAATCTAAGCAATTGTGGAGAGGCGACTTTAAATGCCATTCGCCTAAAATGAGATTGATGACTATGTTAAATTCTATATTAGAGCCTTTGTCCAGTAGCTGATGCAAGCAGAAGTAGAGAAACACAATTAATCACTGAGTTGAACTCCTGGAATCCAGTTGTAGAGAGGGAGGAGCGATGAGCAAGTCTCAAGACTATTCTGGGGAAACCCACAGAAACAGCTGACCTGAGCAGGTGGGAGCTCATGGACTCCAGTCAGACAGCTGGGGCAACAGAATATGACCAAAACAGGTCCTTTGAATTTGGGTGATGGATAGGAAGCCTGGGCATTCTATGGAACCTCTGATTGTGGATGCAGCATTTATCACTTATTCAGGAATGGACATTGGGAGCTATTCACCTATGGAAGGCTACTCTCTCAAACTAACTATATGGAGAGGGCCTAGGTTCTGACCCAAAAGATATGACAGACATTGATGGTCCCCATGGAATGCCTCACTCTCCCTGGGAAGTAGGTACAGGGTTTGATGAGAGAATTAGTGAGGTGGCATGGGAGGATAAGAGGGAGAGGAACCTGGAATTTATTGTAAAATAAGATTCTTTCTAATTGAAATAAAAATATAAAACAGAAGTTGAATCACTTAGATCATGGAAACTTACAGACTCTTCTGTGCTTTATAACAAAATATAGTGAAATCCACAATTCCTAATTTGGAGTTTTAATGAATGCACGTATTATCACATTGCTGGTGTTAGAGTACATTGGAAGGGATAGTACCTGCCATGGGAAAAACTCCATTGTCATCCCATTCTCATGTGGCTGTAATTGTACTTGCTGAAGACTCATCTCATGAAGACTGTTGGCCACAGCATACATAGCTTGGTATATATTGAAAATTTCTTCATTCATGGCTGTGTCAAAAATGTGTCTAGGCATGAATTCCAAAGAAGCATTGGGTTGACACATATCTAAAAGCTGACAATCAGGCTTAGAAAATTGGCACTTAAAGAACAAATACCACAATTTAGGAAGGTAATTGTCTTCTGGGTATTTATATGGATTAAGTCTTCTAATAAAATTGGTGAACTCAATCATTTCCTCATGGTGGTGTTCAAGAATGAGACTTCCATGGAAAGAGTCTAGCATGAAATAATCAGCATGGTTTGTAGCATCCCATTGAGAATTCATAACCCAGACTTTCTGTGTCAAATACTGTTTCCCCAGATTTCGCATTAAACCTTGTAGAGAATCAGTATCACCATAAATAATGATTACATTGGCCAGTGATTCTTGTATCTTCCCCAGAGTTTTTGAAAAGTTGTTGGAAAATGAATTCCAGGTGCCTGGGATCATTTGTACAAAAGCCATGCATACTCTACTTCTCTCAAACTTTTCTTTTAAATCTTCTAGAATATTTGTCCCTCTGTGATCATCAGGGAGGAGCAGACCAACCCAGGTCCAGTGGAAATATACCATCAAAGATACAATTGCATGTGACAGAAATGTGTCTTTGGGAGACATCTGGTACAGAGAAGAAAACTGACCAAGGTCACTCAAGATAGGATCAAAAGGCCCAAAAGTAATCTGAAAAGAAAACAGAAGAGGAAACATGGGAAAGAACACTGGTAACAAAGATAATCTCTGTCAAAAACAGCAAGTTGTATTAGTCAGTTTGAAATTATGTTCCTCTTGAATTTAAAGACAAGTCTCTCTGACTGAGTTTTCCAGAAAATTACTGACACATCTTCCAGATTTAATAACACATCTGTCTGGTCTATAATATCCTTCTTTATGTTCTAAGCCATATAATATGGGTTTATAACCAAGTGTCTGGACACCTGCCTTTTATAGATATGCAATCCAAGTGTCCCTTTCTTCCTTCAAAGACACCTGTAATGTCCTCAACAGAGATTTGATGTTTTCTTACACACCATAACTCACCTGTGGGAATTTGTAGAGTTGTAGGAGTGTCCCTATATGGGCAGATGTTGTCCATGATCTTCCTGTAAGAACAGCAGCTGCCTTGTTATCCTTTTTACAGTTGTAATTAGAGAGGGGATTGCTCAGCCCTGTGAGCCAAATAGCAGCATTCAAAAGAATTTGAATATCATTGTATGGGACATTATAAAAATCAAACCCAAGAGATATGTTTGGTAGAAGGTATGGGTTCCTGTTGATCTCATCAACAGCAAAAACTAGAGCCAGAAGAAATTTGTAGTTCACAAAATTATACCTGCATAAATAACATGAACATACACAAACGGACATAGAATATTGGTATCAACAGATTTTATTCAATATGTTTTTCTAGTTCAATTATTAGTGTTTACCTAAAATCCATATTTCTTCAATGGAATGCAATTCAGAAAAGCATTTTATGTTGTTAGTGTTATTTAAGATCATGTAAGTGGGCCTCTCAATTTTGACAGTTCCAAGGGAGGTCTGTATATATTCTTCTATATTTGATACACTAACAATTCTCTATAGATATGAACAAAGATACTCACAAAACAACACCTTTACTAACTCATCAATCTTGGTCATTTATATTACCTAGTTATAATAAGCCCATATACTTTGTTTAAGACTTTCAATTTCCTAAGAAAATATCCCAATCAATGGGTACAAAATAAATGCAAACCCTCTATAGATACAGTTGTCTTATCTTCAAAATATTGTATTTTTATATTATAATATTGGTGCTGTGTGTGGGGGGGTGTGGGTGTGCGTGTGGGTGTGTGTGTGAATACAAATATTTTAAATTTTATGTGTGTAAGACAAAGTATAACCTTCAGGAGCAGTCATAGATTTCTTAGTTTCTTCAAAAGGCTCATTTTAGTGTTCTAGCTCCATTAAATACTTCCCTGTGTTTCTTGTGTATTTTTACACATTATAGGCCATTATCCAAGAATTTGATGTCCACTCATGGAGTTTTTGAACTCTGAACTCTTGTAATCTCATTAGTATCTGAAGCTTTTTTCTTTCTGACACATCCTTTATATTAACATCAAAGTTTCCAATTCTGTAAGGATTGTTTTAAGAAACATAAAGACAAGAGACATATGGAACCTCCATTTTAGTTATTAGTTAGGGGTGTTAAAGACACACCAACCCGCAATAAAGAGGTTACTGACACTGAGCTTACTGACTTTTAGAAAAAGTCTTAGTTGCTAAAGACACAACACCCTTCAGTATAAGGATGTGGGTAAATCCATATTTATTTGGCATGGAAGTGCCTCACAGAGGGGTGGCACTTAGAGTTACACTAAGATCCAAGCAAGCTTCCTATTCAGAAAAGCATACAAGAACTTATCCAAATGTAAGGCAAATAATCCACTAAAAGAAAAACATGACAAGATATTCTGATAGGTGCAATTACATTATTTATGGCCTGGGGTAATCTACAGTTGACTAATTGGGCATAAAAGCTCCTAGACAGAAGAATTCCATGAATGGAACTTTGTATTTGACAGCTACCTGTGAATGGTGAGGCCATTGAATCTAGAGGAGATCCAATTTCTGCCAATTTACTGAAATAGTATAAACTGTAACAGCATCTGAAATACTTAAGAATATATCCATATATGAGTTTTGTTATCACCTTGTATTAAAGAAGCTACTTTATGCATCAACATGGACCATTGTTCAATGTCAATACTGGATAAAATTTGTGCTCGTATTAATGCATTTACTACATAACACCTACACCTAAAGCTCAAAGAACATTTTGGAAGAGGAGCAGAAGATTAAGAGGCAGAGGACCTGTACATCTGCTGTAATATGGTCTTTTTAAAATGAAAAAAAGATGACATGAAGTGTTTTGTGGAGTAAGAAGGTGAATTTGGAATAGTCGGGGAGTTTTGGAGATTAGAATAATTGTGATATGTAAAAATAACAGGGGTAAGTAATGTTTGGGGATAGAGTTAAACAACAGAGTATTGACTTTGTAGTTATAAAACTTATTTTCTCTTGACAGTTTTCATAGCTGATCATGTTCAATATAGTCAGTAGACTGGTAATGGTAGCAGATTTTACAGAGACATTTGTAGGAAAGCTGAGAAATCTCATAATGATTATATGGTTTTCCAAATGTGTCCAGCATCACATGATTTCCATTGCATATCAGTAGAGCTATCATGGTTTACTGATTTGATTCTAGTAAATACAAAAGATAACAATGTATAATCCAATATTGTGTTATTCATATCAGAGCAAAATCAATACACAAATGTTTGAATTGTTACTGGAGGTAAATGCAGTAATTGGTTGGACAAATCTATTCCTAGAACTATTATTTTGAGATGAATGAATTTAAAAAACTTCACAGTGCTGACAATGTGAGCCTCAGCATTCACCTCAAGGAGAACTGCCAAACACACATCAGGGAAGTTGGTATATGTGTGATGGTTTGCTTGTGTTTTTGATTCTGGACGTTATGGACTGTAGCTAAGAAATTTTATCTTGTCTGCTAGACACACTGAGAATAAAGGAAGCTACAAAGCAAGATCCAATTGTCAGTTAAAAGTATGAGCTGGAATTCTACCAAATCCACTGGCTACAACAGGACAGATAACAAAGATGTGGGTCTCAAGTAATATTCAAGAATCACTCTGGCCATTTGCAGAAAAAAAGCATGGAATTCCACAGTGCAGCAATTCAGTGAAAGACAAAGTCCAATAGGCCACAGGCAATTATGGAGGGAAGTTCTCACAATCACGTTAAAATTACAGGTTAGAGCCTTTTTCACTAATACTACATGAAACAGAACATGTGTTAAAGGCAACCAGATGGATTTGTCTATAAGGGAACTATTCTAAAAAATTGGAGATTGCTAATTTTATAATTTTCTCATTCCTGAAATGAATATAGTACAATTTAAGTATATATGTGCTTATGTTTATCTATTTCTGATTCTTGAAAGAATTTAAAGCTTCAATAATTACCAGGAACATAGATTGATAAAATTTAGCCAAATTTTCATGTGATTTTTAACATTAAGAATGAATTTCAAAATTTAAAACAAATATCAAAATGAAACATATATTAGAATGATCTTCAAAAACATTTTGACATGTGGTTCTTAGTAATATTATATATACAACTTTAACAAAATATTAAAACTAAAATACTAAAGAATATTTTATAATACTAGGACACATCAATTTCATCAAAGTATGATATAAGGCAAATATCAAGGTAAATAAAGAAATAAAGACTTAAGTGGAAAGGTTTGAAGATTGTAGTATATAATTCTGTGATTTATCCTGTATAAATTGAGGTAGTTAGGAAATATGTTCTATAATACAAGGGTGATATCCTTGCTAATAAAAATACTGTCTTCCTATCTTGAAATTGATTTGTATTTAAAAGATATTACTACAACACAGCTGTGACTCATCAAGATATGATGATTACATAACAATATATTTATGTATGTTAAAATTGAGGAGAGACAATTGTGGAGAGAGAACACACTACCACATTGACAAGATATGTGTATGTCTAGGTAGGCTGTCAACAGAGTTTCTCCATTCTTTTGTTTCCTCACACCCAACCCACTGCTGTTAAACACAACAGCTGCAACCTCCTCTGTCCCCTGCCCATTCAGTTTATCTTTGGGAGTCTATCTTTGCCCCCTCACCCTCTTTGCCCACATGATAAGTGTGTCCAATTCAGGTGGACACCCTTGATCAACTGCTGGTCTTGCCTTCCACAAGTCATGGTCGATTGCCTGTGGATATTTTTCTCTTTCTCTATTCCTTTAAACTGATCCCTCAGTTTCATCCCTACCCCATATCAGCCTCCCCTCCTGCCTGTGCCTGCCTGCTATGTATCCCAGAGAACATGCCCTCTCATTCTACTCATCACAAGCCTCCAAAACCATCAGTAATCCCAAGAAACAAACAGGTGAGGAGGCAATTAAAACAGGACATAACAACAGATGCTGAGAAAATCCAAAGAATCTAAAAATATAGTTTGAAAGCCTGTACAAGACAAAAATTGGTAAATCTACTAAGAAGGACAATTTTATTTAAAACCTTTATAGGTAACATTAATCAAAGTTAAAGATCAGAGTGGCAATTTATATACACATATAACCCTTAAGGAAATAGAAACACTATTAAAAGTCCCTCCTCAGGTGGAGGGGCAAGCCCAGATAATTTAAACACAGAAATATACCACTCGAAGAGAAGACCTAATAGTAGCACTTCTAAAATTATTTCACAAAATTAAGAGAAGGAAAATTGGCAAATTCATTTTAAGTGGCCGCGGTCACCCTGACATCAAACCCACACAAAGGTTCAGCAAAGAAAGAATTACAGACCAACTTCTCTCACAGACATTAATGTAAAAGCTGATTTCAAAAACACATGAAAAATAACATATGTTATGATCAGGTACGCTGCATCCTGGAGATGCAGGGGTGGCTCACATACAAAAAACAGTCAATTGTAATCCACTATATAAACAACTGAATGAAAAAAAAAATACTCATGACCATCTATGTACATGACAAATAACTCTGTGACAAAATCCAACACCCCTTCATAATGGAAGCCTTGGAGATATGAGGGATTTAAGAAACATACCTAACATGGGAAAGGCAATTTACAACAAGTTGCAAACATAAAATTAAATGGAGAGAAACACAAACAAATTTTACTAAAATAAGTAAGAAGACAAGTTTACCCAATTCTAGCAGGAGTATTAAGACAACTGAAGGTAACTGAGGAAATAAAAATTGGACAGAAAGAAGTCACTGTATCATTATTTGAAGACATTATGATAGGATTCACAAGTGTCATGAAAAACTCCAAGGCAACACCTAAAGCTGATGAACACATTCACCAATGTGACTGGATATTACCTTAACTAAAAAAAAAAAAAGTCAATCACACTCATACAAACAAATTGACTAATGACCTGAAAAAGACATCAGTGAATCAAAACTCTTACAATATCTATAATTATCATAAATTTCAGAGTAAATTAAACCAAGTAAGTGAAAGAATTGTATTATAAAAATTTCAAGACTTTGAATAAAGAAATTGAAGATGATAACAGAAAATTAAGAGATCACCCATGCTCAAGGATTAGTGGGACTGGCATAATTAAAATGACCATTATACCAAAAAGTAATCTATATATTGAATATAATCCCCATCAAAATTCCAACACAATTCTTTACATACCTATATACAACAGCTCTAAATTTCATATGGAAATCCAAAATTGCCCAGAATACTTAAATCAAACCTGCACAATAAAAATGAACTACTGGAGGTATCATCATCCCTGATTTCCAATTTCACTAAAGAGATAGTGTAATTTAAAAAAACCCTTCGTGATATCATCAGCATACATGTTGATCAATGGAGATGAACTAAATACCCAGAAATAAACCATACACCTATGGACTTCTGATTTTTGAAAAAAGAAGAGAAATGGACACTGGAATAAAGAAACCATCTTCAAAAAATGGTGAGGGTCAAACTGGATGTCTGAGTGTATGATAATTCAAAGAAGTTCCATATATATCACCCTGATAAAAAAGCCTGAAAAAAAACCAAGCACAATTTACCTAATAAAACAGGAAGTGGGAAATGACCTTGAATGCATTGGCACAAGAAACAATTTTCCAAAATGAACACTAATAGCAAAGGCACTCTGACCAACATTTATTTAAGAAAAGGGACCTGAAATATCCTTTTAGATTCTCTAAGGCAAAGCACAAAATCAGTTTAACAAAATATCAGTCTACACAATGGGAAAAGATTTTTTAAGCCAATTTCACAATTCAGACAGGTGTTTTATTCTAAATATGTATGAAAAAAACAAAAAACAAAAGAAAATCAGATAAAAATGTTTTTGGTTATAAGCCTAGCCTTTAATGGCTGAGCCATCTCTCCAGCCCATAAAAGACAACAAATAATTAAATGAAAGGATAGGCTACAGATATAAACAGAGAATTGTCAATAGAAGAATTTCAGATGACCAAGAACACTGAAAGAAATGTTCAACATCTTTAGCCTTCAGGAAAATTCAAATCAAAGCAATTCTGAGGTTCCATCTTACATCCGTTGGAATGGCTAAGGTCAAAAACATAAGAGACAGCTCACACTGGAGGATATTAAGCAAGGCAAACACTCCTTCATTGCTAGTGCACAATTATACAGCCAATATGGAATTGAATACGGTAGTTTCTCAGAAAATTGGGAATTCATCTAACTCAAGACCCAGATATACTATTTTTGTGTATGTACCCAATAGAAACCCCATCCTCCCAAAAGGACACTTCCCCAACTATGGTAATTTTTTTCTAAATCATATTAGTTAGAAAAAGCAAACAACTAAATGTCCCATAACCAAAGTATGGATGAAAAAAATATGGTACATTTACACAGTGAACTATTATGCAGTTGTTAAAAAAATAACATCATGAATATTGCAGGCAAATGTATGGAAGTAGAAAAAAATCATCCTGAGTGAGGTATCCCAGACCCAGGAAGACAAATATGGTATGTATTCACTTATAAGGGGTTATTAGTTGTTGAGTAAATAATTATCAAGCTACAATTCATAGATGCAGAAGGTAAAGAGGAGGTTTCCAGGGAAGGAATGAATGCATCTATGTAGACGGGAAACAGAATGGATTTTGAGTACTGACTGGAGGCACATAGGTATAGGAGAAGGAAGGATCAGGTGGAGGTGAAGAAATGGAGAGAGTAAGTGCAGGAGAGACAGATAGAATTATGAGTCATTTTCAGAAATCTTTGGAAACCTAGTGCTGTGGAAATTTTCTGGAATTGTGAGGAGGACCCTAGTGAGGATTCCTAGTAACAAATGATATAGAGTATGAATTGGGCATCTTCTGTAGCCAGGAAAAGTGATAGGTCATTTTTTGTTTGGTCAAGTTGCTGGCCCAGCTGATGCTCTGGTGATTCCCAAACAACCCAGGATGATGATAAGAGAGAGGATCACTCTCTAAAATCTGACATCAGGGTCTAAATGCCTAGGACAACAGACATCAGCAGAGTTCATTGAATGTGAAGGAGTCAAGATGTGGCCTCCAAGGAGCTTTCACCTTTATGATCTAATCTCTTTGGTGAGGAAAGATCCTTTACAGTCTACCTAAAGAGAAACATAAACATCAACCGAGTCACAGAATCTTCGATCTATAATCTGTCCTGATTGCAAGATATGCTTGGGAATTGATGGAGCAGAGCTCACAGCAGATGAATGCGGTTGCAGAGTTCCACATCAAGAAATTATATGAGGACGTTGATTTGTAGGTCTCTATCAATCCCTCTTCTCAGAGCTCAGGGTTACCCATGGAGAAGAAGGCAGGAAGATAGGTAGGGGAAGAAAGCAGGGAGGACACCAGCATAATATGTGCCACTGTATCTAGTAAGAAGTGTTCATATGGTGTCACAGATTCTAAAGCTGAAAACAAAGGACCTGCATGAGTTGGCAGCAGGTCCTCTGCTTTAATGTTATGGCTGTGAGATGATGTTATTCTGGGATTCTTAACAGTGGGATAAGGTTGGTCTCTGAAGCTTTTCCATACTCTAAGTTCTCTTTTTTCTCCTATATTGATGCCTGTTCCAGTCTTAACATGAGAACACTTTCCTTGTCTGACTTTTTTTTTTCTGTCATGTTTGGTTGCTGTCTCAGGGAGGCCAGCTCCTTTCTGAAGGGAAATTGAGGTGGAGTGGATTAGGGAGAGGGCATGTAAGGGAAAGTAGCTGATAGGAGTGGAGGGGGGCGAATTGTGTTTGTGATGTATTGTTTGTGAGAAGAATCTATGTAACAGCTGGGTGTTGGCGGTGCATGCCTTTAATCACAGCACTCAGAACGCAGAGGCAGGTGGATCTCTGTGAGTTCAAAGCCAGACTGCTCTACAGAGCAGGTTCCAGGACAGGCTCCAAAGAAATACAGAGAAACCCTGTCTCAAAAAAAAAAAGAAAAGAAGAAAGAAAGAAAAAAAGAAATAAGAAATCTATGTAATATTTAAGTGTTGATAAATAAAACAGTATTCATCTGAACACTTGTTACAAATTCAAATTCTCCCCCACACCTCTGTATTCTGAGTAATGTGGCTGTTCACTGAAGGATGGAAGTGGTTACATCACTTGGAGTTCAGGAGCTCTGGAGCTGCTTAGCTCTTAATCACATCTCACAATGGTAAGTGTATTAAGTCAATGGGTAAGTTCAGGGAATGGAGAATTGGATATACCAAGAACAATTATATGTTGCAGATGATATGATGAAGAAACAAACATGGGGTATTGCCTGTACTAAGAGATTAAACAAAAAGGAGTGCAATTAAATACCTGCTTTCGTGAAATACATGGACACCATGGAATAAGATATAAGTAAGTATTCATAGACTCATAGGAATTCTGATTTTATTGTATCTTATTTTGGCTATGTGAAAATATGTGTTTTCTGATGGACTGCATCTGAATGTCTTCTTCTTTGATCTATGTGATGAATGATGGGTTTTAAATTATTAAATATTTCTTCTATGATGCCACAAAAGTCTAAATAAAATCCATCAGGATACTTTACAATTAAAAGACAGACTAGACTTTATGTACTCCCTCACACTGAAGTAAAGTATGTAGTTAGAAGAATGCAAGAAGACGTTTAAATTTGAGGGGCATGTATATTTGTTTTCTACCCTGTATGAAAAATATTGGGAAATGTTTTGTAGGAGATTCTCATGTTAATATTTTAAAATGATAATACTATTCCTCATCACAGATTTTGTTTGATTTTGTTTCTGACATAAGAAACAGCCTTATGTGGCCAACATCTCAGTCAATGTTTTATATGAACAATTAATTGAGATTTTGAAAAATGGAAATGCATGATGAAATAGGCAAATGGTAAACATGTGATAGTGAAAATTAGAAGACAAAAGGTATAATATGACACACAGACACAGGCAGAGGTGTTTTGAAAGAAAGAGGTGTGCCCAACTTCTAAATCTGATATCTCTGATCTAGAATAAGTAGAATTTAACTCAGGCAGGTCTTGACACTCTAACATCATATCAGGAAATTAAGAGACACAACTTTCAGTGGTATCAACCTTTCTCATAGGAGAACTTCTACACTTCAAGAATGCCCTTAAGTACTATTTCAAACTGTGATGAAACCATATCTCCTGAAGAAGATATAACATGGAAAATTTGCAAAACCTTGTGGCAGTAAATACACAAGATTACACACATAAGATTAAATGCTTAAGATTACCTCTGGCAGCAAATACATAAGATTACACACATCAATTTTGGAAACAAAAAACAATAAATTTTTTTCTCACTTCCCCTTTTGTGTTATGAAAAAAGAGGTGAACAGGACCTTGCAATAAAATAGATTTGCAAATATAAGATAGGTTGTCATGATTAATGTATAGCGAAAATGGAAGTTTGAATTCATGTATCACCATTATCATAAGAAATACGAATTCAAAACAGAATACATGAATAATGGCACTTACTGCATGTAGAAGTCTTTCACATAGTGTGGAAGGTATGCATGTGGAAATTTCTTGCCTGCATAGTAAATATTAAGAGGGAAAAACACACCAACTACCACATCTCCTTCATGGTGAAAGTCTTCCTTGATTTTAAAATAGCACTCATCATAGGTATTGGCATCCCCAAGTTTGGGAATCAGGAGAAGTCCAATGACAAAAATCCAGGACAACATTCCATTAGCAAATGTCTTTCAATCTATGAATATGCTAGCTGAAGAAACCAAGGAGTCCAAGATGTATAAAAGCACATTATGTTTGTGAGCACACTTATATTTATAATTGTTGATGAGTAAGACTGTCATACTAATCAGTACAACCTCTTTCTGATGCCTCCTTCCCCAATGCCACTGAGAAATCTGGAATCCTTTCTTCTTCCCTCAGGCTCTGCATCTGAGGTCCTGAATTCAGGTGACAAACAAGCTGGAAATATGTTTGTGGCTCTTTTCCAGCCACAGGCATAATAGCATCATCTAAGTTGATGGATGAGAGCTCTGGGATAAACTCCTCATAGAGTAATTTTGTCCCAAGTATGAAGCAAAAAACTTTTCCTTTGTAAACATCTGAGGCTGAGGTAAACATGCTACATCAGAGGTTGCTGTCCTGTTGAAAAAAAGGGGAGAATGGAGATATCCCCTAAAAGGACCCATGGCAGCTTACAGATTCATTGCAACAATCATATTTCCTATTTACATTCTGAGCTTTGAGCTGCTGTATTACTACAGCCCCTTTACACCCCTGGTAATTCTATAAGTCAAGGACATTTTCTCATTATCCATTCTGGCACCTAGAGTACTAGATTCAACTACAATTTAATTCTTCCCTGGTACACGAGGATGTTTGAGAAGTTCATCTCTTTTCTCCATCAAAGATAATGGCTGAAAAATATCTCAGTGAATCCTATCACCCAATATACGGAATGAAGCTCTCAAGAGTAGCGTTTTGTTTCTTAGTACAGAAAAGAAGCTTAGACCTGTGAAATGACTGTGTACTATGCTATAGCTATGGATGGATTTTCAATCCAAAAAAATAACCTCCCTTACATAAGAAAAGAAGAGTGGAGTGCTCCCAACAGAACCAAAATTAAGAAATACAATAATAAAAAATATAAATCTGTTAAACTTTTTTGGGGATTTTGTTTGATTCAGAAGAACAACATGGCCGGACATTGGTGGTGCACACTTTTAATGCCAGCACTCAGGAGGCAGAGGCAGGTGGATCTCTGTGAATTCAAGGCCAGCCTGGTCTCCAGAGTGAGTGCCAGGATAGGCTCCAAAGCTACACAGAGAAACCCTGTCTCGAAAAACCAAAAAAAAAGAACAACATGAGTGTTCATAACAGACAGAACCTCAATAATTGGTCAATGAAAAGGCACAGAGAAATCTTCTGTTCCATAAATTACAGTGCAGGGCCATCCTAACTCATAGAAGTCTATGTGCCAATTCACAGTAGCTTCTCCCATAGACACAGTGCTGAGTCTGCAGACTAAGAATTTCTTGGATAGAACTTCAAACAGTATTATTTAATGCAGGATGACCGTAAGATCTATACATGTGTATACGTTCCAATGTTTCACTGATACATATTTACAAATGCGTGAAACGAGTGATGATGAAATGTATCTACATGTAGACATAGGCAAAATAGTACAGGAGGAAAATTGCACATGGCAATTTTCGGTATTTTCTAAAATTCACAGTATTTTAGAAAAAGTTTGAGAAATCTAATTTATTGAAGAAACAGGTGATTTGACTATTGTGGATGGGCTGCAGTCTTGATCATTGTGGTTTAATATTAGCATCTAGTTCCTCCTATTTTCACCAAGGGAGAAGACCAGTTTGTCACTGAACTTTTAGTCCTAGATCATGATTCATATTATTGTGTATGTGTGTTTGGATATATGTTTTTGACAGCTAACATATGAAAAGTAGAAGGGATCATTGTAGACCCAACTCTGTTCTTGTATATTTATACAGTTTTGTGATCAAATGCACGCCATTAGGTTTGCCTAGAAAATGCCTTGAGTGGTTAGAGATCTCTGACTAATATATTATTACTAAAAACACACTCCTTTTTTTATCATGTTCTGAGAAATTTTGTGAGCCTTAATTCAAAACCAATAGACTAATTTGAACTATGGAGGAAATTACAAAATAGGATTACATTTAGGCAGGTGATGTCTTATGTTCACTGCTAACCAGCTCAAGAGTTTGCAGAAAAAAATTTGTAATACACAAATGCAAAAACTCATGAGGAAAGAAATGTACAAAATTTTTAATAGGATAAAGTTTCATCAATTTGCGTATAACTTTAGGGACTTTAATATTCTGCAGTAGATATTTCATATTCATCACTGATTCAATCTAAAAAGTCTGCGGTTGGAAGAACACAATTGATGCAATGCTCAAGAATGTGACAATTCTTTTCATTAATTTTAGATTGGAGTCTAATTTGTTAGATATTAGGATAGCTATACCAGCTTGCTTTGGGGGCCTTTGATTGGAAAATCTTTTCCAAACCCTTAACTCTGAGGTAACATCTGTCTTTGAAGGTGATGTGTGTTTCTTGTATGCAGCAGAAAGATTGATTTTGTCTTTGTATTCATTCTGTTAGCTTGTGTCTTTTTATAAGTGAGTTAAGATCATTGCTATTGAATGATATAAATGACTATTGATTGTTAATTCTTGTTTGTTTTGGATTTGTTATTAATGGTGGTATTTTGTGTGAGTTTTTACCCTATTTCTGGCTTTTGGTATAGTGAGATTATCTATCGCCTATACTTTGTGAGTGTAGTTAACTACCTTGGGTTGGAGTTTTCCTTCTAGAACTTTCAATAAGGCTGATTGTGGATATGTATTGTGTACATCTGGTTTTGTCATGGAATATCTTGTTTTCTCCATCTATAGTGGTTGAGAGTTTTGCTGGATATAGTAGTGTATGTAGGTATCCATGGTCTCATAGTGTTTGCAGAACATCTACTCAGGATCTTCTGGCTTTTAGCGTTTCCATGGAGAAGTCAGGTGTAATTCTGATAGGTTTGCCTTTTTCCCTTTGTTGTTGCTAATGTATTTTCTTCATTCTGAATGGTTGGTGTTTGGATTATTATGTGGTAATGGGCTTTTTTTTTTTTCGTCCAGTCTATTTGGTGTTCGATAAGCTTCTTATACTTTCACAGGCACGTATTTGTTCAGGTTGGGAACATTTTCTTCTTTGATTTTCTTGAATATGTTTTCTGCACCATTGAGCTGGGTTTCTTTGCCTTCTTCTCTACCTATTATTCTTACGTTTGGTCTTTCCATGTGTCCCATATTTCCTGGATATTTTAAAGATTTGTTGGATTTAAGATTTTCTTTGGTTGATGAATCTATTTCCTCTAGTTTGTCTTCAGCACCTAAGATTCTCTCTATCATCTCTTGTATGGTTATGCTTGCATCTGTAGTACCTGATCATTTGTCCAGGTTTTCTGTTTCTACCATTCCCCCAGATTGCATTTTCCTTATTGTCTCTATTTCATTTTTCAGGTCGTGAACTGTTTGAATTCTTTCCTTCACCTGTTTGATTGTTTTTTCTTGGCTTCCCTTGCTTCCTTTAAGAGATTTGTTGATTTCATGCATTTTTGGGTTTGTTTTTTCTTCCATTTCTTTTTTTTTTTTGGATTTGCTTGGCTTTATTATTGACACATAAATACAAAAATAGTAATTGACAACTTGGTGAGTTTTGTTTTTCTGTTTTTAA
>NC_048602.1:16770106-16817051 GCF_003668045.3 Cricetulus griseus | reverse complement strand
TCTCCAAAATTTACAAAGTCTCAAGAAGCTAGTTTCCAAAACACCAAATAATACAATTAAAAAGTGGGTTACAGAACTAAATAGAGAATTCTCAATAGAGGAATATAAAATGACTGATAGACATATAAGAAAGTTCTGATCATTCTTAGCCATCGGGGAAATGCAAATCAAAACAACTCTGAGATACCATCTTACTCCTGTCAGAATGGCTAAAATCAAAAACACCAATGACAATTTTCTTCCATTTCTTTAAGAGATTTTCTCATATCCTCTTTGATGGTCTCTATCATTTTCATGAAGTTGTTTTTTAATATCATTCTCTTTTGATTCATATGTGATGGTATGTTCAGTTCTTGCTGGTGTAGAATCCTTAGACTCTGGTGGTGTCATATAACTATTTCTGTTATGGGATGTGTTCTTATACCGTCATCTTCCCATCTCTTCTTCCAGTGGGTACAAGTAGGGTATCTTTCTCCTGGTGGGCATGGGTTCAAGACTCTCTCCTTATCCTGGTGGGCAGGGTTAAAGACTCTCCTTCTCCTGGTGGGCATGGGTTCAAGACTCTCCTTCTCCTTGTGAGTATGGGTTCATGACGAAATCCACTCCTCTGTCCGGGACAGTACAGGGACAAGACTAGAATGGTGGCCAAAATTGGTTACCATGTTCTGCCTCCAGGTCCCTCTCTCTCTCTATTTGAATGTGGAAGAGAAATACAAGAATGTTGGCCAATGCTGGTTGCTCTGTTCTCAGACTAAAATTGACCAAAAGAGATGAAGAAGTTCATTTTGTATTCATCACAGGAAAATTCCATCAAGAAAAAGTCTCAATTAAGAACATCTATGCACCAAATACAAAGACATACACATTCATAAAAGAAACATTACTAAAACTCAAATCACACACAAAATCTTATGCACTTATAGTGGGAGACTTCAACACCCCACTCTCACCACTGGACAGGATTAATGGAGAGAAACTTAACAAAGAGAGATAGGAACTAACAGAAGTTATGATCAAATTAGGTGTAACAGGCATCTATAGAACTTTCCATCTGAACACGGAAGAATATACCTAATTCTCAGCACCACATGGACTCTTCTCTATTTTTTTTTTTTAGAATCTGGTGTGAATCTCTTTATTTTACCTTAAAATGGGATTATTTAGGTTGCAACAACCTTCCAACACAAAGAGAAAAGTACCCAACAACTTCCCCCATTTATAATGTTAGGCATGTCAAGTACTCCACAATAAAGTAAACCTCAAAAACTACAAAAATATTGGAATAACCCCCCTGTATCTTATCGGACCACCATGGCTTAAAATTACAATTCAGCAACATCCCAAATTGCAAAAACCCCACAAACACATAGAAATTGAACAATGTTCAACTGCATCACTTCTGGGTAAAGGAAGAAATATAAAAAGCAGTCAAAGACTACCTAGAATTCAATGAAAAGGAAGGCACAACATACATAAACCTATGGGACACTTTGAAAGTAATGCAAAGAGGAATGTTCATAGCACAAATTGTTCACATGAAGAAACTGGAGAATAGCCACACTAGAGAATTAACAGAACACCTAAAAACTCTAGAACAAAAAGAAGCAAACTCACCCAGGAGGAGTAGATGCGAGGAAATAATCAAATTGAGAGCTACAATCAATAAAGTGGAAACAAAGAAAACAATACAAAGGATCAATGAAAGAAAGAGTTGGTTCTACGAGAATATCAACAAGATAGATAAACCTTTATCAAACCTAGCTAAAAGGCAGAGGGAGAGTATGCAAATTAACAAAATCAGAAATGAAAAGTTGTACATAACAACAGACACTGGGGAAATTCAGAGAATCATCAGGTCATGTTTTGAAAATCTGTAATCCCAAAAATTGGAAAATTTAATGGAAATGGAAAACTTCCTTGATAGATATACTTACCAAAATTAAATCAAGAACAGACAAGCAATTTAAATAGACCTTTAACCCCTAATGAAACAGAAGTAATCATCAAAAATCTCTCAAACAAAAAAAGCCCAGGGCCAAATGGTTTCAGTGCAGAATTCTATCAGAAATTCAAAGAAGAGTTAATACCCATACTCCTGAAATTGTTTCACATAATAGAAGAATGAACATTGACAAATCCTTTTTATAAGGTTACAATTACCTGGGTACCCAAACCACACAAAGACACAACTAAGATAGAGAAATACAGACCAATATCCATCATGAACACAGATGAAAAATAAACAATAAAATACTGGGAAATCAAATCCAAGAATACATGAGAAACATCATCCACCATGATCAAGTAGGCTTCATCCCAGGGATGCAGGAATGTTCTAATATATGAAAATCCATTAATATAACCCACCATAAAAAATCTGAAAAAGAAAAATCACATTATCATCTCACTAGATGTTGAAAAAACCTTTGACAAAATTCAACACCACTTCATGATAAAGGTCATGAAAAGATCAGGGATAACAGGAAAATAACTAAACATATTAAAGGCAATATGCAGCAAACATACAGCCAACATCAAACTAAATGCAGAGACACTCAAAGCGATTCCTCTAAAATCAGGAACAAAACAAGGTGTCCACGCTCTATATATCTTTTCAATATTGTAATTAAGTTCTTGCTAGAGAAATAAGACAACAAAAGGAGATCAACAGAATACAAATTGGGAAAGGAGAAGTAAAACTTTCACTATTTGCAGATGATATGATAGTTTATATAAGTGACCATAAAAATTCTACCAGGGAACTCATACAGCTGATAAACACCTTCAGGATACAAGAAGAACTCAAAACAAATCAGTAGCCCTAATACATATACACAATAAAGGGGCTGAGAAAGAAATCAGAGAAACATCACCCTTTACAATAGCCACAAACAACATAAAATATCTTGAGGTAACTCTAACCAAACAGGTGAAAGACCTGTATGACAAGAACTTTGAGTCATTAAAGAAAAAGTTAAAGAAGATACCAGAAAATGGAAATATCTCCTATGCTATTGGATAGGTAGGATCAGCATAGTAAAAAAATGGCAATATTGCCCAAAGCTATCTACAGCATCAATGCAATCCTTATCAAAATCCCAGCACAATTCTTTACAGAATTTGAAAGGACAATTCTCAACTTTATATGGAAAGACCCAGGATAGCCAAAACAACCCTGTACAATAAAGGAACTTCAGAAGCCATCACCATCCCTGACTTCAAGCTCTACTATGGCTATAATAATGAAAACATCTTGGTGTTGGCACAAAATTCGAGAACTTTTTTTAAAAGTTGAAAGAGGCTTTATGACTATCTACTCCAGAGACTAGGGATTTGGTTGAGAAAACACCGAGTATAACTCGCATCTTTCCTCGGGCTGTATTACGTAAACCAGTAAAATGACAACCCTCTTAGGCAGGGTCATACCTTTTTATGCAGATCTATTTAGTGTTAACTAGTATAACTATAGCAATTTGGCTTCATGATAACATCAGTCCTTTATCCAGATTATCGGTTGTTTTTGTCTATAGACCTCAAGAAATGGTCAGTCAGGCATTTTATCAAACATCTAAAATTGATTGCAAGACTCCATACTGCTAATTTCCACTGCTGATGAGCTGGAAATTGCTCATGTTCCTTCCTTCTCCCACACCTTTCTGCACTGTGCCGACTTCAAAGTTGGTAAATGAACTCAATTCTTTCATATACCTCTCTTCATTTGCAGACCCTGATACAAGACAGAGGGATTGGCAAACACTCATTAAATGGTCTATATTTCCTTCTCTATGATCACTCAAGGCCCAGTCATGAAGGAATTGCAGCAGTGTCTTCTCAGCACTAGGTAGCAGGTGCAAGATTAGTGGTGTCCTAAGCAATTCTCAACCACATAGCTTGCGAGCATGCCTGAGCTCAATATAACCATCTGAAAATATGAACCCATAAATCTGATCTGTAATCATTCACATGACATGAATTAATATGTCCTGGGAATTTGGAGAAGAAACTCAGTGACTCTGCCTGTAATAGTTAGGGTTTTTATTGCTGTTAATAAACACCATGACTACGACAACTCAAGAAGAAACATTTAATTGGGGGAGTTTACTTACAGATTCGGAGGTTCAGTCCACTGTCATCACAGAGGGGAGCATGATATGAAGGACAATGTGGTGCTGGCTGCATTTCCATATGCAGGCCACAGGAAGTTAACTGATATTCTTGCCTGTATGCAGAGCATAGGAAACACCAAAGACCATCACTAGTGTTCATACACTTCTTCCAAAATTCCAAACACACTGCAACAAAGTCATGTTTTGTTATAGTTTCACTCCCTATGAGATTTTAGGGCCAATTACATTCAAACTACCACTTTGCCAAAGTCAGATCCTTTTTCAGGATGGTGACTCAAGCAGCTGATTTCCTACCCTGTTGCCCCTTGCAGTGCACTCAATAAAATATTGTTTCCACTCTGGCCTATAGGCACAAACCATGCTCCACATGCAAATCCTTTTTCTGGTGACAACAATGGATACTCAACTACATGGACCAAATGGATGATTGCAAAATTATGAGGTCCGATTAAAGAAGGGGTAATAAAAAGGACAGCAACTTATTGCCTTGGGAAAATAAAAGGTTGGAGGTCAATGCCACCTGTCTCAACATGAGAGAGCTTGTCTCAGAAACCTTTTTCTAAAAGGGTGGAAGTGAAGCTGTTCTAGAATATGCCTTTCCAAGGAAAAATAACTTCACAGACTTAAGAAATCAACAAAGAAAAATCTTTGTAATGAGAGTTTGCGTTCATGTCTTACTAATTCTCACAGAGGAGAGAGCCTAAAGCAGATATTTTTTTGGATTTTTAAATACAGAGTTCCTCTGTATTTGTCCTGGAGCTCTGCAGACCACAGTGGCTTCAAACTCAGAGTGATCTGCTTGCCATTGACTCCCCAGGGCTGGGATTGAAGGCATGCACCACCACAGTCTGACTCCTAAAACAGATCTAGCATTCCACATATGCTCTCATCTTTTAGTTCTTTTAGGGTCAGACTCCAGCTGACATTCCGAAGAATTTAAATAGTGACAGGAAACTTCAAGTTTGGCAAATTAGGCAAATGAAAGACTTCAACAGAAAATATATTACCATAATTATTTCATAGTACATGAGTAAAATGAAACAGCATGTCATACTTTACTGACAGGTCCTGAGGTAGAGGTGCTAGAAGATGAGACAGAGAGGAAAAGCAAAACAAGGAAAAGATAAAACCTGGGGCATGGAAGTCTTGCTTAACTATGTCTTAATCTAAGTAAGGATCTTAAGAGGAATAGTTTCCTGTATACTACTTCCAGGGGGAAATGAAGGGAAACAAGCATCTTCTAGGAAGTCAGCAGAAATTATCATACAATGGGACAAACTCTGGAGAAGGTTACTCAAACAATGCAGCACAAGGAAAACACAGGGTATCCCAAGAACATTACTAAGTCCAGAGTGGCCTTGGGACCGGTGACCAGAGCTCCATGTGGTGGAAAGAGTTGTGTTCTCAGGATCTGAAGCAACTGATCCACAAAGGCCCTGGTTCCAGACCATTACATTCTCCCAAGCATCTTCCTAGTTTTAATGGAGAAACTCTATTTTATTCTTGATATCTCAGGACCTGGTGGAAAACTCCTAGGGCTAGGCCCCAGGACGCTACTGGCTCTGCCAAGGATGTTCCTGGGTTTGATAATGAGCTGTTTCTTCTCCATGAGTGAGGAGCTAAAAAGAAAGCATTGCTTGCTCAGTTCAACCCTCAATACCACGGTGTTTTCTTTTGTAAACAGTTGTCATCTGGTCTCATCTTGCCCATCTGGCAAACTATGATTTTCTCTAGAAGAAAAACTGGGTCTATATGACATATCATGCCCTAATGTTCACTGTGACCCAGTAATGCCCCTTTGAGCAGCTTGTAAAAACCCTGTTCTGTGATATGGGGATAGGCCTGGGGGCTACTTGTAAACCAAAGGTTTCTCCTTTATTATGGTTTGGACCCAAATGTCTGGATAATCCTGGAGAATAAATGTGTATTTAAGTATCCTAATCTCTAACAGGCCTAGTTGGCATACTATTTATCTTTGTGCACTCCTCAGCTCAATTCTATTTTGTGGTACTATGACCGAAGAATTAGCAATTTCTTTATAGCAACAATTCTACTCTTCTACATTACAGTAGTGGAGTGCGTCCATTGATGGAAGTCTTTAGTGGCCCATGCTTTTAATCCCAGCACTCGTTAGGCAAGGCAGGCATATCTCTATGAGTTTGGGGCTACCCTGCTCTACAGAACATGTTCCAGCTCAGGCTCCAAAGCTAAACAGAGAAATCCAATTTCAAAAAACCAAAAGTAATAACTATTAAAAAGAAAAGGAATGACATTTAAAACATGGACAAAACTAATGCCAAATGGATCTTACACCTAAATGTTAAATGTGAAGTGCAGAACTTCTTGAAGACACTAGAGAAACTAGGTCTCTTCAAGTTGGGCAAGTTCCCTTCCATATGCACCAAAAGCACATTGGTATTGACTACAAAAATGTTTCTTCACAAAGCTCCCTGATTGAAATATTTTCCAAAGACACAGCACACCCAGTGAAGTATTCATAGGCCAGCACCAGGGTCTTGGGAGTTGCTAGCTTCTCATGGGTCCTGACAGAACACTGAATGTGGCTGCAGATTCCCACCCAGCCTCTGGGAGGGCTTGCCAATCATCTCCCATGCCTCCCCATCCAGTCCTCCACATCTTGGGATAGCATCCCCTCACTCACCATGCAGTGGCTTTTGTGCTCATCCATGCTCCCCTCACAATCCCCTACAGCAGCACTCACAACACAGCAAACAATTCACTAGTGCTCGTTCTGCAGTAAAACCAAACCTGCAGCATGACTCCAGGAAGTGTCCTGCAGGACTTGTTACTGGCTGGATGGCCTGGTGTCACTGACTGGCTAGTGAAGCTTGAGCAACAAGAGCACTTCCTTAAGAGTTAGAGTGTGCTTCAAGACACAGCATGGGGGTCCCTGTCCCTTGGCTTCTACTCCAGACACAGAAATTTTAGAGATCTGCAGAGACATGAATTTCAATATGACTTACCCCTGTCTCCAGTAGAGGACCCAGCTCTCTTCCTGCAGTTTACAGGTACATCCTCTTCTTCCTCATCCACACAATATGCCTTCTTGTAGAGACCATTATACATTGTGGACTGAAATGATTCTCTTCTTAAACAAATGGAAGGGTTCCCAGAATATTAAGAAAGAGACATTTTTAGGACACAAAAGAAGATGTTTGTGGTGCAATAGATGGCACATGTCATTAATCCCAACCCAGGGTAAACAGAAGCAGGTGGATCTCTATGTGTTTGAGGCCAGCCTGGTTTACACAGCTAGTTCCTTGACAACCTCCAAAGCAGTAAAGAGAAACCCTGTCTCAGAAAAAAAGAAGAAATAAAGTAATGCCTGCCACTCAGTGGTGGCTCATGACATTATTCCCAGCACTTGAGAGTCAGAGGCACGTGGATCTCATTAGTTCAAGGGTAGTCTGGTCTACAAAGAGAATTCCAGGACTGGATCCATGTCTACTGAGAAACCCTGTCTCAACCCCCCCCAAACAAACCATAGACAGACAAACAAAAAACCACCCCACCACGCTATGTTTTAGGTAATTCCAGAGGTAGTCAGTTTGACTACCTAGAATATCCATCACCACAAACAAGACAGTTATCCTATGTTTTGTGTGTTATTTATATGAAGATTCAAACTGTACTTTCAAAGTCTTTAATGAATTGTGTTGGAATGCTGATGGGGATTGTGCTGAATCTGTAGACTGTTGTTAGTAGGATGGACTTTTTTTTACTGTGTTCATCCCAGTGATCCATGAGAATTGGAGATCTTTCCATCTCCTCATATCTCCCTCAATTTCTTTCTTCAAATACTTAAAGTCACACACATGTTTCACTTGCTTTGACAGAGTTAACTGAACATATTTTATATTATTAGAGGCAATTGTGATGGGTGCTTTTTCCTTTATTTCTTTGTCAGGCTGTTTGCCTTTTTTATATCAGAGGGCTACTGACTTTTTTTTGTTACTGTTGTAGCCAGCCAGTTTGCTGAAACTGTTTGTCACCCGTAGTTCCCTTGCTGAATTTTTAGGGTCACTTATGAGTACTGTAATATCATCTACAAGTAACAATACTTTGACTTCTTCCTTTCCTAATTATTTCACACCAATATCCTTCAGTTGTTTTATTTGTCTAACTAGAATGTCAAGTACTATATTGAGAAGATACAGAGACAGTTCATAGCCTTGTCTTGCTCCAAATTTTATTGAAATTATTGTGTTTCTATTTAATTTCATGGGGTCTATAGGATTGGTATGAATTTCCTTTATTGTGGGCACAAAAACATAAAAGCTTAATATGTATAAATCTAAAAAACGTTTTAAGGTATAACAAAGTAGTTTAAGATATACCAATGCAGGCTATCAGATTTCTTTCTCATTATTCTACTGTTCATAGTATTAACATTGATCATCCTAATAAGCTACTGATCTAACTCTGACAGGGAACTAAACATCATACTATATCATTATATGCTCATAACTCTACCTGTAATCTCAAAATGAAGGTGCTTTTTATCCTGCTAAAGATATCTGTCAGTTTTAAGAGTGTTAATGCTTTCAAACAAAATTATTTCTACATTAGGATACTGCCATTTCTACAATGCAAATTTCAACATGGATCATAAAGAATGGAAATGCTAATGTGTATAAAACTTACGATTTCACAAACTCAAAGGATTCCTATAAGTTTCAGGGATCTGAATTGTACCCACACAAATAGATCAGATTCACTCCAGATTAATATAACTTAATCTTTCACTGGTCCCATGACTCCCTTCCCTCATCTTGGGATCCCCTTGGGATCTCCTCCCTCATCTTATGATACTCCTCCCCTCAAGTACCAGGACCTAAAAGACATTTTTTTCTAAACTTAACTGTCCTCTGATCTGCCAAAATCTTGCCAGGCCTAAGAGGCATCAGTGAGTTCCATACAGCCTGAACTGTGATGAAACAACAGGCTACCCCATGATGTGGCAGCACTCCAGCTTTCTTGGGTCCCCCAAACATGGTCAGGGCCCCCCAGATCAGCAGGGAGTAGTCTTGAGAACTTGGCACCCTTACTCCCTAACCTGCCCTGCCTAACTCCTCACCTTTTAAATAAAAAATAAAGGTGGCAATGTAAGGACTCAGGCATTATGCTGGCCTCCCCCTCTCACCTGGCAGAATGTACTCAGGCAGTACCCTGGTCAGCCCAGGTGCAAAGGACACCTTTAAAAGGCACACCTCTGCCCACTTATGCTCTCTTTCAAGTTCTCTCTCTCTCTCTCTATCTCTCTCTCTGTCTGTCTCTCTTTCCTCTCTCTTCTCTTTCCTACTCTCTTTCCCACTGTTCCCCTGGGGCAGACAGGACTTTTCCTGTTTCCCTCTTTTCTTCTGTCCTCTCTGTGTGTCTCTTTATATCTTTTCTCTTTCCTTTCCCCTCTCTTCCCTTTCTAATAATACTTCTCACTTAAGCTCTGTCTGCCTGGTGTGTTTGTCCCTCTGCCTTGGTCACCCTTGCCTTCCATGGAATCCACCAAGGTCCCACATGCAAGGTCCCCCTTGAGCTTTATCCTAACAATGAGTATTATGTACCTTGTATTTCTCTAAGACTTTCATGATGTTTGGTTTTGTTAAAGGATTTCTCAGCATGTGATGGGATGATAGTGTGTTTTTTTCAGTTTATTATTATGGTGGATTGCATTTCCTGATTTTTTTATGTTGTACTATCACTGCCTCTCTTGGATGAAGCCTACTCAATCAGTTTGAATGATCTTTTTGATGTGTTCTTGGCATATGTTTGCTGGTATTTTATTGAGCATTTGTTCACCTATATTCACGAGGGAAATTGGTCTGTGATTCCCTTTATATTTAATACAACTTGGGAAATCTGTGATGAATCTCCATTTCATCTAGCAGAGTGGCTATGACCCATTGAATACTTGAAAGTGGAATCCCCAGAGTCTGTCTACCTGGTGGCAATATCCTGATTGTTAAGGATCAGTAGAGGAACCCAAATTTCCACTATCCCCTCTGTCAGGTTCAATGTATCTGATGTAGTAGCATTGGAAATAAATTATCTGTCATCATTTAAAAACAAGATAATGGATGTATGGGTATCTGTGTAACTGTGGCATCATAACATGAATTGGGTAGAGCTCCTTCTATTTTTATATCATGGAATAATTTGAGGAGTATTGTTTCAACTAATCTTTGAAGCTCTGTAAAATCCAGTTATAAAACAATTTTCTCAGCTTTTGTTTTGGTTGGGAGGCTTGTAATGACTTGTTTCGTTTCATTGGGAGTTATAGTTCTCTATTCAAATTGTTTATGTGATTTTGATTGAACTTATGTAAGTGGTATTGCCACTTCCTGAGAAGAACTCCAAGTGTCCTTGGGTCCCCGTCCCTCTTGGGGTGTCCCCCATGGCGGCAGCCTTTGATCCTCCAATTACATCTACCGATCACACTGCGATACCCTTATGGGTGCTCAGACAGCTGCAAACCAAACCAAGGCAATAGTGCCTTTCAAATTCAACAAACAAAATGAATTACAGACAAGACAGAATAGGGTACCCTCTTACTTCCAAGGTCGACTCTGCACAGGTGAGGGGTGGTCGCAGATCTCGGTGGGACCTCCAAAGGAAAGACCCCCCCATAGGGCGAGACCCCAGGGTGAACACTCAGGAATGTGGTGACCCCAATCAACAGGTGGAGGCAAGCACTTGATGCAAACCTCAAGAGGCTTTATTGCAGTTGTTTAACAAGCTAACCCCATTAGCTTGGGCCTTTCGTGCATCCACCATAGCATACAGCTAGAGAAAGTCCCTGAGAAACCCTGGGACAAAGATTTTATAGGAAAGAATAAGGGGAGTGTCTAGGGGTACGCACAGGCTCAGGATTGGTTTGCCTCCAGGTTTGGAGGACGTGCCCTGTGTTGATTGGTCAACTGATTGTTATAGCCCATAGGCCCTCCCAGGGTGGTTGCTATGCTCTGCACGTCATTGCTGTGCACTTGTCTATAAAGCACACCCAGAGCCATAAAGCATAGCACCACCAGTTAACTTCTGATTAGCTCCTTGCCACCAGGCAGGCATCTGACCTCCTAGTGATCAAGGCAAAGTTAGGCAGGCATGTGTTAGGGTATTCTGGGTGCCAAAATGGGGAGCTTGTCCCTTCACTCCAAGTAATCCAATGCCCACTTTTTGCTTCTACAGGCAGGCACATGCATGGGATATATTCATATGGACACAATTCACACAATGAAAACAAATTTTGGGGGGGTATTTTTTGTTTTATGGGTTTCTCTGTGGCTTTGGAGAATGTCATGGACCTAGCTCTTGTAGACCAGGCTGGTCTCAAATGGAGATCCACCTGCTTTGGCTACCCCAAGTGCTGGGATTAAAGGCGAGTGCCAACACTGCCCAGCCAAAAGCACATTTGTATTAAAAAGTTATAAATATCTTTCTTTAGGTTGGGAAAGTTTGTCAAATTGAATCCAATAACACATCAGAGAAATCATGTACCATGATCAAGTAGGCTTCATCCCAGGGATGCAAGGATGGTACAACATATGAAAATTCATCAATGTAATCCACCATATAAATGGAGTGAGAAAAAAAACACATGATCATCTCACTAGATGCTTAAAAATCCTTTGACAAATCCAACACCCTTTTATGTTAAAGGTCTTGGAGAAATCAGGGATAACAGGAACATACCTCAACATAATAAAAGCAATATAAAGCAAGCCAATAGTCAACATCAAATTAAATGGAGAGAAACTCAATCCAATTCCTCTGAAATTGGGGACAAGACAAGGCTGTCAACTCTCTCCATACCTCTTCAACATTGTCCTTGAAGTTCTAGCTAGAACAATAAGACAACAAAAGGAGATCAAAAGAATACAAATCAGAAAGGAAGAAGTCAAACTCTCACTATTTGCAGATGATATGATAGTCTACATTAGTGAACTGAAAAACTCTACCAGGGAACTCCTACAGCTGATAAACATCTTCAGCAATGTGGCAGGATACAAGATTAACTCAAAAAAATCTCTAGCCCTACTATATACCGATGGCACATTGGTGGAGAAAGAAATAAAAAAAAAAATTATCCTTTACAATTGCCACAAACAACATAAAAAACCTAGGGGTAACACTAACCAAAAAAGTGAAAGATCTGTACCATAAGAATTTTGAGTCTCTAAAGAAACAAATTAAAGAACATACCAGAAAATGGAAAGATCTCCCATGCTCTTGGATAGGTAGGATCAACGTAGTAATAAATAGCAATATTGATAAAGGGAATCTACAGATTCAGTGCAATCCCCATCAAAATCCCAACACAATTCTTCACAGACCTTGAAAGAATAATTCTCTACTTTATATGGAGAAACTAAATACCCAAAACAACCCTGTAAAATAGAGGAATTTCTGGAGGCATACCATCCCTGACTTCAAGCTCTATTACAGAGCTATTGTCTGGATAACGTCTTGGTATTGGCACAAACATAAACAGGTAGACCAATGGAATAGAGTTGAAAACTCTTATATTAACCCACATACCTATGAACACCCCATTTTTGACAAACAATCCAAATTTATATGATGGAACAAAGAGAACATCTTTAACAAATGGTGCTGGCATAAACTGGTTGTGGACATGTAGAAGATTGCAGATAGACCCAAGTCTATTGCCTTGCACAAAAGTTAAGTCAAAATGTATCAAAGACCTCAACATAAACCCAGCCACACTAAACCTATTAGAAGACAAAGTGGGAGATATCCTTGAATTAATTGGTACAGGAGACCACTTCCTGAACATAACACCAGCAGCATGCACACTGAGATCAACAACTAATAAATGGGACCTCCTGAAACTGAGAAGCTTCTGTAAGGCAAAGTACACAGTCAGCAAGACAAAATGGCAGCCCACAGACTGGGAAAAGATATTCACCAACCCCACAAGTGACAGAGGGCTGATCTCCAAAATATACCAAGAACTCAAGAAGCTAGTCTCCAAAACACCAAACAACTCAATTAAAAAGTGGGGTACAGAACTAAATAGACAATTCTCAATGGAGGAATCTAAAATGGCTGAAAGACATATAAGAAAGTGTTCAACATACTTAGCCATCAGGGAAATGCAACTCAAAACAATTCTGAGATACCATCTTTTTCCTGTCAGAATGGCTAAAATCAAAAACACCAATGACAGTTTATGCTGGAGAGGATGTGGAGAAAGGAGAACACTCCTCCACTGCTGGTGGGAATGCCAACTTGTACAGCCCCTTTGGAAATCAGTATGGTGACTCCTCAAGAAGATGGGAATCAGACTACAAGATGCAGCAATTCCACTCCTAGGCATATACCCAAAAGAGTCACATTCATACAACAAGGACATCTGTTCAACTATGTTCATAGCAACATTATTTGTAATAGCAAGGAACTGGAAGCAGCCTAGATGCCCCTCAACTGAAGAATGGATAGAGAAAATGTGGTACATGTACAAAATGGAGTAATACTCAGGAGAAAAAAACAATGGAATCTTGAAATTTGTGGGAAAATGGATGGAACTAGAAGAAACCATTCTGAGTGAGGTAGCCCAATCACAAAAAGACAAACGTGATATGTACTCACTCATATGTGGATTGTAGACATAGAGTAAAGGATTACCAACCTACAGTTCACACTGCCAGAGAAGCTAGTAAACAAGGAGGACCCTAAGAGAGACATCCATGGTCCTATGGAGAAAGGGAAGGTGTCAAGATCCCCTGAGCAAATTGGGAGCATGGGAAGAGAGGGAGAGAGCAAGAATGAGAAAGGGAGAAGAGGAGGGATGCAGAAGACATGAGGGAGCAGAAAGGTTGAGTCAGGAGAAGAATAGACGATAACAAGAATGGAGACCCCATAATAGAGGGAGACCATTTAGGTTTACAGAGAAATCAGGCACTAGGGAAATGTCTGGAGATCTACAAAGATGACACCAGCTAACAATCTAATCAAGAGAGGAGAGGCTACCTTAAATGCCCTCCCTGATAATGACACTGATGACTGACTTATATGCCACCTGATAGCCCTCATCCAGCAGCTGGTGGAAGTAGAAGCAGACTCCAAGATAGGGGGGCTGATAAAAGTCCCCACCTTAGGATTCCCCTCATTGTTTCTGGTTTTCTCTTCTCCTGGGGCCACACAGGAATTCTTTGCTAAGACTAAACCATTGTGCTGTGTATATTTTGCTCACCTGGTGCTGTCACTCAGGGCTCACTAGCCAATCAGAGCCTCTAGCAGACCCAACAGTTAGGTGGGAATGATTTTTCTGAGTCTCCTGTGCTGTGCCTTTGGTTCTGTGTACCTGACCTGAAGGTGGAAAAGGATGGAATAGGCTCTCTGTCTCTCTGTCTATGATACAGATCATGTCAGAAGGGCAGAGACTGCATCTTCAGGGGCAGGAACACTTCACAGGTTCTTCATTATTATCTGTGTAAGTTGTTCCTTGATAAAACACCCAATTATCATTTACTTTGTGTCTTGTGAACACATTAACACCCCACCTTCACAGGAAACATTTTTTTCTTGAAACTAAAGTATGAAGTCTTACCAAATTATTTACATGAATTGGGTTTTCTCTTCCATGAGTTCTTCCCTATTACCTGATATCAAGATGACAAAAAAAATTTTAAAATGTGTACAGGGTTAGAAATATGGATGAGCAAATTGTGACAAGTTCATTGCCAGGACCTAGGTCAGGTTTTTGGGAACTTTCTGTACTTTCTGCTACAGGAGTACTCAAGGATCTACCCTTCTTGGGAACAGGCATGAACAGTCACAAAACCACACACTGACATCACACTATTAAAAGTAAATAAAATCTCTAATCAAACAGATTTTCCAAATGAATACTTTCTATTGAAGCAGTCATTCCTGTAATCCAGGTGGTAAGACATTTAAAGTTTTCACAGTTTTCCTTCATCATGATTTGGCACATGTAACAGAAGCAAGAATGAAGGATTAAATTTAGAGAAATCAATAGATATGAATGATGTTTTATGTAATTAAAGTGTGAAATCAAAAGTCCTATGAATTATAAATGGATTCATAGGACTTTTGTCCACATGAGTTTGTATGTGCAAACAAAATAGACATCATAATGGTTGAGCCGATTGTTGACACTTTTCAGATTTTTTTCTCTCCAGAATATTATTTAACTAATTGAGTATAGGCTGAAGATCTTACCAAACCTTTATAGTAAGATTCCCTTCAGTATGAATCTTCTCACCCCCTCAATGAATATTGTGATATGTAAATTGTACATTACCACACACTAACATTTATAGAGTTTCTCTACAGAATGATATTTTTTATGCTCTTAAAGATGGGTGATATAGACAAAGGTTTACCATGTTGATTATATATACAGTGTTTCTCTCAAGTAAGTGTTCTTTTATGTTTTTAAGCTCACCATAATATGCAAAAGCTTTACCACACTGATTATATTCATAGGGTTTCTCGCCAGTATGTGTTATTTTATGACTTACAAGACTGCTATGTTGTGAACAAGCTTTACCACATTGATTACACTCATAGGGTTTCTCTCCCATATGTGTTCTTTGATGTATTCACAAATTACTTTGCTGTGAAAATGCTTTACCACATTGATTACATATATAGGGTCTTTCTCCAGTATGCATCCTTTGATGTAATTGAAGAGGGCTCAGCCTTGAAAACGTTAACCACATTGATTGCAGTTGTAGGGTTTCTCTCCAGTATGTGTTCTTTTATGCACTTGAAGCTAACCCTGTCTTGCAAAAGCTTTACCTCATTGATTAAATTCATAGGGCTTCTCTCCAGTATGTTTACTTATATGTCTTTTAAGATTACCATTACTTGAAAATGCTTTACCACATTGATTACATTCATGGGTTTTCTCTCCAGCATGTGTTCTTTTATGGAGGGAGACAACAATGACATGCAAAGACTTCACCATATTGAACAGCTTCATATGGTTTCTCTCCAGTATGAATTTTTCCATGCATTTGAAGATGCCTGTAACACACAAAGTTTTTAACATATTGAGAATATTCACAGGGTTTCTCTACTGTATGCCTTCTTTCATTCCTGCAAAGATAATTGGCACATGTAAAAGCTTTACCAAATTCTTTATACTGATGAAACTCAGTCTCTGTATAAATAAATTTTATAATTTTGCCTAATTGTAAAGAGGAATAAGATCTTAAGTTTTACATGTATGATGCTTCATGTTGGGTTGTTTTGTGTCTTTTTTTCTTTTTTCTTTTTGTTTTTTTATTTGAATTAGAAACAAGATTGTTTTATATGTCACTCCCAGTTCCCTCTGCTTCCCCTCCTCCCATACCAACTCCCCAACTAAAACCCTACCTATCCCATACCCTTTCTGCTCCCCAGGGAGGGTGAGGCCTTCCAAAGGGGGTCTTCAGAGTCTGTCATAGCCTTTGGGATAGGGCCTAGGCCCACCCCCATGTGTCTTGGCTCAGGGAGTATCCCTTTATGTGGAATGGGCTCTCAAAGTCCACACCTATGCTAAGGATAAGTACTGATCTACTACAGGAGGTCCCAAAGATTTCCAAGGTTTCCTCACTGACACCCATGTTCTTGGGTTCTGCATCAATCCCATGCTGTTTTCCCGGCTATCAGTCTGGGGACCAAGAGGTTCCCGATGTTCAGGTCAGCTGTTTCTGTGGGTTTCACCATCCTGGTCTTGACCCCTTTGCTCATCACTCGTCCTTCTCTGCAACTGGATTCCAGTTCAGTTCAGTGATTAGTTGCAGGTGTCTGCTTCTACTTCCACCAGCTGCATGTAGCTTTAGGTGCCTTGGAACTCTATGTAGACCCGGCTGTACTTGAATTCACAGATGTTTACCTGTGTCTGCTCTGCAGTGCTTGGATACAAGCAAGCTCCACCACACCTGGCCTATCATGCTTTCTTACCAAGGCTGTGAGATCACTGGTATTACACTTATGTGCTTTTTAGGTGATGGAAAAATCAAGTCATCTGGGATTTGCTCTGCACATCATCATATTGGCTGTGTCATTTTCAAGATTATTATGGATTTTTGGAAGTCAAGATTCTCCAAATTGCAATTTCTAAGAAAACCCTTATGTATATCTCTAGGGATGGACTGTCTGCTGCAGCCAAGGTTTCTCTTTTGAGGGCCACAGCTACAGACAGTAGCTAAGTGGATTTTCTTGGGCAAACTGAGGCTCCTCATTTTGGCAGAAAAAATCTAATCTTTTCTTTCTCCTTCTGGGATCTTCTTGCTACAGTGCTGCAGGAGACTTCATGGCCACTGTCTTACAGACAGCAACCCCCAAACAAATAAGAAAAATGCACTAAATCTTCATACAAGCTCCCTTGGTATCAGTAGGCTTTGTTTGTGGCTAGCTGCTTTCCCCTACTCCCCTGCCTTCTGGGTATTATGGCTTTCTTACAAGATTGTCCAGATGTCAGACATTGGCTTGGGTCAGAGAGAAACAGCAGCATCAAGGGGTGGGCAGGGTGGTGGTGATGGTAGTCTCTGGCCTGATTTGGCATCAGACTGAGTTAGGATTAGAGTTCTGGCTCAGCTCAATAGAGTTCTCTCTTTTTGAGAAAACATCCAGGTTGTAATAAATTACTATTTTACTGAATCTCACTTTAAGCATATACATTCTTCACAGAGACAAGGGGGAAATCTGTTGTTAAATAAACACCATCCTAATTAGACCCCCCATCCCATTATCACAAAGTTTACTTTTCTTGCTGAATGAATATTTAAACAGACATTCAATGAGCAAGTGTAGAGATAATTGCATTATGAGGTAAGTTTGAACTTCAATGATTGTTTTCTTCTTGTTTTTCTTCATGTTCCAGCCTTACATAAGAGGAGAAACTGAATCCAGCACATCTCTTGCTTGGTTTCGGGTAAGTTAGACTATGTGTAGGACCGTTGGGAAGCATCCGTTATTAATCACTGGCCAAAATCACACCCTCTGGAAGTGTGAACTGGGAAGGCTACCTTTATTGCTTGAGTACTTACCTCATACTTTATGAATGACTGGGCACACTAATCACTTTTAATATTTCACATCCTATCCTCACTGACTTCTTTTTTTAAATTTTTTTAAAATTTAAATTAGAAACAATCTTATTTTACATATCAATCCCAGTTTGCTTTCCCTCCCATACCCTCTCTGACTCTCCATTCTATCCCCTTTCTGCTCCCCAGGGAGGATGAGGCCTTCCATGGGGATCTTCAAAGTCTGTCATATTATTTGGGGCAGGGCCTAGGCCCTCCCCTGTGTGTCTAGGCTGAGAGAGTATCCCTCCATGTGGAGTGGGCTCCTAAAGTCCATTCATGTACTAGGGATAAATACGGTTCTCCTACCAGAGGTCCCAAAGACTCCCCAGGCCTCCTAACTAACACCCAATTTCAGGGGGCCTGGTTGGGTCCTATGCTGCTTTCCCAGTTGTCAGACTAGTGTCCCTGAGCTCCCACTTGCTCAGGTCAGCTGTTGCTGTGGTTTTCCCCAGCCTGGTCTTGACTACTTTGCTCATCACTCCCCCCTCTCTGTAACTGGATCCTCACTGATTTCTATACTACTTAGTCTGTATTGGTTTCATTGCTGTGACAAAGAGGATATATTTTGATTTTGAGTTTAAAGAGGGGATATAGGTCAACATGGTGTCAAGGCACGGAGGTGGTATAAGGTGGCTAGTCTCATTGCTTCCCTAGTCAAGATGCAGAGAAAGATTAATGCTGATTCTTAGCTTATCCCTCTGTCCACTCCAGAATCCATGTCTGTGGGAGAGTGCCACCCATACTGAGGGGGCCTTTTCATCTTTAGTCAGGGCTTTCAGGAAACACTGTTACAGACACTCCAGAGTTTTGTCTGCTAGGTGTTTTGTGTCTTTTTTAAAGACACCTGTGATAAATACTAGGAGCCTTTATTTCATGGCCCACACATGTCATGCTTTTTTTGTTTGTTTGTTTTGTTTTTTCTCCTATTATTATTATTATTATTATTATTATTATTATTATTAATTCAAGTTAGGGAATAGGCTTGTTTCATGTGTAATTCCACTCTCCCTCTCCCTCCCCTCACCCCCATTCCTTCTGCCCCACCTCCAACCTACCCCCCACCCCATCCACCCACCACTCCCCAGGCAGGGTAGGGCCCCAACCGGGGCTCCACCAAGTCCACCAAATCTTCCTGTGCTGGGCCAAGGCCCCTCCCCATGTGTCCAGAGACAGAGCGCATCCCTTCAAGTGGGATGGGCTGTCGAAGTCACACACACACCAGGGCAAAACGCCAGTCCACCTCTGGAGGCTCCCAGGAGTGCAGGGGCCTCCCCATTGGCATCCATGATCAGGGGGCTGGATTAGTCCCGTACTGGCCTCCCAAAGAGAGTCTGGGGTCGATATGCTTTCCCTTTTTCAGGCCAACTGTTTCTGTGGGTTTCTCCAACCTGGTACAGACCCCTTCGTTCTTCATTCCTCCCTCTCTTCAACTAGGTTCCAGATTTCAGCTCAGTGTATTTCTGTGGATGTCTGTCTCTGCTTCCATCAGCCACTGGATGAGGACTCTAGGATAGCATAGAGAGTAGTCATCAATCTCATTCTAGGGGAAGGGCTTCTAGGCCATCCTCTCCTCCACTACCCGGACTGTCAGATCGTGTCATCCTTGTAGGTCTCTGGAGATCTTCCTAGTTCCAGATCTCTTCTCAGACCTATAGTGGCTCCCTCTGATATGGTATCTCTCATCCTGCTCTCTCTCCTCTATTCTTTCCCCAACTCAATATATCTGATCCTCCATTTCTTCTCCTCTACTCTTCTTCTTGTGCTCTTATTGTGGCAGCACCCACTCCCCTACCCTCATGCTCTCAATTAGCTCAGGAGTTCATGCCACTTCCCATTCCTGGGGTCCATTTATCCCTTAGAGTCATTCATGATTTCTAGTTTCTTTGGGGAAGAGGATTATAGGCTGGTAAACCTTTGCTCTATGTCTAAAAATCATATATGAGTGAGTACATACCATGTTTGTCTTTTTGTGATTGGGTTACCTCACTCAGGATGGTTTCTTCTAGTTCCATCCATTTGCCTGCGAATTTCAAGATTCCATTGCATTTTTCTGCTGAGTAGTACTCCATTGTATAAATGTACCACATTTTCTCTTTCCATTCTTCAGTTGAGGGGCATCTAGGTTGCTTCCAGGTTCTGGCTATTACAAACAATGCTGCTATGAACATGATTGAACATATGTCCTTGTTGTATGGACATGCAGTATTTGGGTATATACCCAAGAGAGGAATGGCTGGATCTTGAGGTAGATTGATTCCCATTTTTCTGAGCAACTGTCATACTGATTTCAAAGTGGTCTTACAAGTTCACACTCCCAACAGCAATGGCGGAGTGTTCCTTCTCCGCATTGTCTCCAGCATAGGTTGTCATTGGTATTTTTGATTTTAGCCATTCTGACAGGTGTGAGGTCGTATCTTAGAGTTGTTTTGAGTTGCATCTCTCTGATGGCCAAGGATTTTGAGCACTTTCTTAAGTGTCTTTCAGCCATTTCAGATTCCTCTGTTGAAAAATCTCTGTTTAGTTCTGCGCCACACTTTTTAATTTCATTGTATGGTGTTTTGGTGACTAGCTTCTTGAGCTCCTTGTATATTTTGGAAATCAGTCCTCTGTCAGATGTGGGGCTGGTGAAGATCTTTTCCCATTCTGTGGGTGGTCGTTTTGTCTTACTGCCTGTGTCCTTTGCCTTACAGAAGCTTCTCAGTTTCAGGAGGTCCCATTTATTGATTGCAGACCTCAGTGTCTGTGCTTCTGGCGTGATGTTCAGGAATCGTTCTGTGCCAATTTGTTCAAGGGTTATTCCCACTTTCTCTTCTAGAAGATTCAGTGTGTCTGGATTTATGAAGAGATCTTTGATCCATTTGCACTTAAGTTTCATGCATGGTGAAAGGTATGGATCAATCTGCAATTTTCTGCCTGTCCAAATCCAATTGTACCAGCACCATTTGGTGAAGATGCTATCTTTTTTCCATTGTATGGATTTAGCACCTTTGTCAAAAATAAGGTGTTCGTAGGTGCGTGGGTTAATATCTGGGTCTTCAATTCGATTCCATTGGTCTATCTGTCTATTCTTGTGCCAATACCAAGCTGTTTTCAGAACTATGGCTCTATAGTAGAGCTTGAAGTCAGGGATGGTGATGCCTCCAGAAGATCTTTTATTGTAAAGAGTTGTTTTGGCTATCCTGGGTTTTTTATTTTTCCATATAAAGTTGAGTATTGTTCTTTCAATGTCTGTGAAAAACTGTGTTGAGATTTTGATGGGGATTGCTTTGAATCTGTAGATTGATTTTGGTAGGATTGCCATTTTTACTATGTTGATTCTACCTATCCAAGAGCATGGGAGATCTTTCCACTTTCTGGTATCTTCTTTAATTTCTTTCTTTAAAGTCTCAAAGTTCTTATTGTACAGGTCTTTCACTTTTTTGGTTAGTGTTACCCCCAGATATTTTATGTTGCTTGTGGATATTGTGAAAGGTGATGTTTCCATGATTTCTTTCTCATTGAGTTTATCATCTGTATACAGTAGGGCTACAGATTTTTTTGAGTTAATTTTGTATCCTGCTACCTTGCTGAAGGTGTTTATCAGCTGTAGGAGTTTCCTGGTAGAGTTTTTCGGGTCACTTATGTATACTATCATGCCATCTGCAAATAGTGAAAGTTTGACCTCGTCCTTTTCAATTTGTATCCCTTTGATCCCTGTTCTTGTCTTAATGCTCTAGCTAGAACTTCAAGTACAATATTGAAGAGGTATGGAGAGAGTGGACAGCCTTGTCTTGTTCCTGATTTTAGTGGAATCACTTTGAGTTTCTCTCCAATTAGTTTGATGTTGGCTATTGGTTTGGTGTATATCGCGTTTATCATGTTTAGATATGTTCCTGTTTTTCCTGTTCTCTCCAAGATCTTTATCATGAAGAGATGTTGGATTTTTTCAAAGGCTTTTTCAGCATCTAGTGAGATGATCATGTGGTTTTTCTTTTTCAGTTTGTTTATATGGTGGATTACATTGATGGTTTTTCGTATGTTGAACCATCCTTGCATCCCTGGGATGAAGCCTACTTGATCGTGGTGGATGATTTTTCAGATATGTTCTTGGATTCGATTAGCCAATATTTTGTTGAGTATTTTAGCATCAATGTTCATGAGGGATATCGGTCTGTAATTCTCTTTCTTAGTCTTATCTTTGTGTGATTTGGGTATCAAAGTGATTGTAGCCTCGTATAGAGTTTGCCAATATCCCACCTGCTTCTATTGTGTGGAACAGTTTGAGAAGTACTGGAATTAGCTCTCATTTGAATTTCTGGTAGAATTCTGCAGTGAAGCCATTTGGCCCTGGGCATTTTTTGGTTGGGAGGCTTTTGATGACTGCTTCTATTTCATTAGGGGTTATGGGTCGACTTAAACTGTTTATCTGATCTTGATTTAATTTTGGTAAGTGATATTTATCCAGGAAACTGTCCATTTCCATTAGATTTTCGAATTTTGTGGAGTACAGATTTTCAAAGTATGACCTAAAGATTCTCTGGATTTCCACAGTGTCCATTGTTATATCCCCCCTTTCGTTTCTAATTTTGTTAATTAGCGTGCTCTCTCTCTGCCTTTTGGTTAGTTTGGCTAGTGGTTTGTCTATCTTGTTGATCTTCTCAAAGAACTAACTCTTTGTTTCATTGATTCTTTGTAATGTTTTCCTAGTTTCTACTTTATTGATTTCAGCTCTCAGGTTGATTATTTCCTGGTGTCTACTCCTCCTTGATGAGTTTGCTTCTTTTTGCTCTAAATCTTTCAGTTGTTCTGTCAGTTCTCTAATGTGACTTTTCTCTAGTTTCTTCATGTGGGCTCTTAGTGCTATGAACTTCCCTCTTAACACTTCTTTCAGAGTGTCCCATAAGTTTGGGTATGTTGTGTCTGCATTCTCATTAGATTCTAGGAAGTCTTTAATTTGTTTTTTTTATTTCTTTCTCAACCCAGGAATGGTGCAATTGGGTGTTATTCATTTTCCAAAAGTTTGCAGGTTTTCTGCCATTTGTATTGTTGCTGAATTCTAGCTTTAATGTATGGTGGTCTGATAAGATACAAGGGGTTATTTCAATTCTTTTGTAACTATGGAGGTTTGCTTCGTTGCCTACTATGTGGTCAATTTTAGAGAAGGTGCCATGTGGTGCTGAGAAGAAGGTATATTCTTTTGAGTTCGGATGGAATGCTCTATAGTTATCCGTTAACACCATTTGGGTCATAACTTCGTTCAGGTCCTTTTTTTTGTTAAGTTTTTGTCTGGTGGACCTGTCTAGTGGCATAATGGGGGTGTTGAAGTCTCCTACTATAAGTGTGTGTAGTTTTATGTGTGGTTTGAGCTTTAGTAATGTTTCTTTCACAAATGTGGGTGCCTTCGTATTTGGAGCATAGATGTTCAGGATTGAGATTTCATCTTGATGGACTTTTCCTGTGATGAGTATGAAATGCCCTTCTTCATCTCTTTTGATTGATTTTAGTTTAAAGTCCAATTTGTTAGATATTAGGATTGCTACACCAGCTTGTTTCTTGAGCCCATTTGATTGGAAAATCCTTTCCCATCCTTTTACTCTGAGGTATCCCCTGTCTTTGAAATTGAGGTGCGTTTCTTGTAAACAGCAGAAGGATGGATTCTGTTTTCATATCCATTTTGTTAGCCTATATCTTTTTATGGGTAAGTTAAGACCATTGACATTTAGGGATATTAATGTCCATTGTTTGTTGGTTCTTGTTTGTTTTGGATTTATTTTTGGTGGTGTCTTTGTGTGTGGGTTTTGCTCTCCTGCTTCTTTTTGTGTTTGGCAAAATTAGATTATCTATTGCCTGTGTTTTTGTGCATGTAGTTATGTTCCTTGGGTTGGAGTTTCCCTTCCAGAACCTTCTGTAGTGCTGGATTTGTGGATATGTATTGTTTAAATCTGTTTTTGTCATGGAATATCTTGTTTTCTCCATCTATAATGATTGAAAGTTTTGTTGGGTACAGTAGGCTGGGTTGACATCCATGCTCCCTTAGTGCTTGTTGGGTATCTATCCAAGACCTTCTGGCTTTAATAGTTTCCATTGAGAAGTCGGGTGTGATTCTAATTGGTTTGCCTTTATATGTTACTTGGACTTTTTCCTTTGCTGCTCTTAATATTTTCTCTTTATTTTGTAGATTTGGTGTTTTGATTATTATGTGTTGGGGGGACTTCTTTTTGTGGTCCAGTCTGTTTGGCGTCCTGTAAGCTTCTTGTACTTTCATAGGCATTTCTGTAGGTTGGGGAAGTTTTCTTCTATGATTTTGTTGAATATGCTTTCTGTACCTTTGAGCAGTGTTTCTTCACGTTCTTCTACACCTATTTTTCTTAGGTTTGGTCTTTTCACGGTCTCCCATATTTCCTGGATATTTTGTGTTAGGGATTTGTTGGGCTTGAGGTTTTCTTTGGTTGATGAATGTATATCCTCTAGCGAGTCTTCAATAGCTGAGATTCTGTCTTCTGTCTCTTGGATTCTATTAGTTATACTCACCTCTTTAGTTCCTGATCATTTATCCAGTCTTTCCATTTCCAGCATCGCCTCATTCTGTGTTTTCTTTATTTTGTCTAATTCAGCTTTCATGCTTTGAACTGTTTCAAGAGCTTCCTTCATTGCTTGATTGTTTTATCTTTGGTTTCTTTAGCTTCTTTAAGAGATTTGTTTATTTCTTGAATTTTTTGGTTTGTCTTTTCCTCCATTTCGTGTAATTTTTTGCTTGCTTTTTCTTCTATTTCTTTAAAGGATTTTCTTGTTTCCTCTTTGAAGGTCTCTATCATCTTGCTGAGATAATTTTTGAGGTCCATCTCTTCTTCATGCACTATTTTGGGCTTTTCAGGTGTTGCTGGAGTGGAGTCCCTAGATTCTGGTGGTGTCATATTGGTCTTTCTGTTGTTGAGCGAGTTCTTATTCTGTCTTCTTCCCATATCTTTTTCCAGTGAGTGCAGGTGGGGTCTCTCTATCTCCTCTTTTTACGCTGTAGTGTCTGTGGGCCAGAAATTCAATGTCCAAAGCTCTGGATGGTCTTGCCTCTCCTCGTAGTCTCCTCACTCACCTGTTGGATCGGTCGCCGGGAACGGAAGGAAGAGTGGCCTGTACCCAGATTCAGGGAGCTCCTCCTTGCCTGGGTGTGTCTGTTTCAAGCAGGGACAATCCTGGAGGGATCTGGTCTGTGATGAGTCGGTGGAAAGGGCCACATGTCATGTTTTCAATGTGAGATTTCTCACATATTTGAAGAGAACTGGAGGAACTCAGAGCTTAGCTATACTTACTGCATTCAAAAGGTTTTCCATATTATGAGTCATACTACAGTCTCAGAATGTATCAGGACAACTGAAAGTAGTCCTACATTCTAAAACTTATAGGGCTTTTCTGCAGTGTGAGTTTTTTTTTTACTTCTTTTCAATGAAGTTGGAAAAGCAATTAATTGTAAACTTGTATCACATTCAGCAAATCTACTCAAAGTGGAGACTGCTAAATATTGTTTATATCTTCTAATTGTAGTGAGAGTGTCAGAGATGTACATTGCCTCTTTCCATATTCTATGCTCACACGGCTTGTATTTACAGTGACATATTATATTCCTTTTTTTTCTTGTTTTTTTGAGATAGGTTTCTCTGTGTAGTTATGGATCCTATCCTGGAACCTTTAGACCAGGCTAGCCTACTTACAAGATCTGCCTGCCTCTACCTATCAAGTGCTGAGATAAAGGTGTGCACCACCACCATGCAGTTGTTGATGATATTTGTATTAAAGGAAGAATAACTAATAAAAGTTTTCCATATTGCATTCACACAGTTTTACTTTCTTTTCCTCACACATGTGTGGTATAGGGATTAAAGTTTCTCCACGACAATATTCTTGACTCTCATAAACTGATGCTTTCAATATACTTAGCAAAGTCACAAATAAATGAGGAATGACAGCTTCACTATAGATACTTTTATTACAAGGTCTTGGACATATATGTATCATCTAATCCACATGTATACCACTTAAAATATCTGAATGGAATGAAACTAAGTGGATTGACATTTCTACAGCATAGCTCTCATAGGGTTATATTGCAAATGGAGGTATCTGTTAAGGTATTGTTTCCTTGTCTTCTTTTTCAGAAGACATGCCTTGCAAACACTGAATAGCTACATGATATTGGAATACATGGGTTTTTGAGAAAATAAGACTCATCAATATACTTTTTAGGGAGGGTTGAGACAGGGTTTCTCTTTGGCTTTAGAGGCTGTCCTGGAACATGCTCTGTACAACAGGCTGGTCTTGAACTCACAGAGATCTGGCTGCCTCTGCCTTCCAAGTGATGGAATTAAAGTGGTGCATCACCACTACACAGCCAAGAACCATCAATACACTTTAATTGTGCTTATTTAAACTGTTGTTTTTCTTTAAAATTTCCAGGACACATTAAAATTTCTTCAGAGGCAAATTTGTATGAACATTTAAATGAAAATTGCCTTCTATTTGTTCTAGAACTTTGAGAATGTTCTTCAATATTATGGTCTTCCCACCTGTAGCCTAAAATACAATACCAGGAAATATATGATATATTAATGGAAAGGTATAAAATTATGTAATATCTTCAATGAACTTTAGAAATATGACTTGTTCACATAATTATCCATTTTCTCAATTGAAATTACAGAAGAATCTCAATAACCAAGAAAAAGTCTTTCCCTTATTTTAAATCATGAAGGGAAATTCACTCTTACCTATAGTAATGAGGTTCCTGTAGGTCTCCAGCATCACATCTTTGTGGAGACTTTTCTGAGAAGGATCCAGCAAATCCCACTCTTCCTGAGTGAAGTTGATGTGCACATCATCATAGGTCACTGCATCCTAAAATGACCCAGACATGTGTGAGACAGGAAGTGTGATACGTTGCAAGTGTATGCTTCTTTGACAATATAGTCATAAAATGCTGGTGTTTGCCACACTTATTTCATGACATGCACATTATAACGTATTCACCCAGTCACTTGAGAAGGAAACTCAATAGGAGGTTCACATGCACCAATTCTTGGCCCTTTAAATAGCATACAACCTTGAGAAAGAAATCTCAATGATGGGGGAGGAGTGATGGGGGGAGGGGTGGGAGAGGGAGAAGGGAGAAGGGATTTACATGTGAAAAAAGCTTGTTCCCTAACTTGAACTAATAAATAAATTTAAAAAAAGAGCTACTAAAAAAAAATCCCAATGAATAGACATAAAGGGAGAGACAAGCTGTCAGAGCAACACTACTGAGAACACATCAGAGAAATTGTATGATAGGGCCAGCCTATCAAAAAATACCCCAGATCCTGGTACCAATGTCTGTCTTTGTTAGTTTTTTTTTCCCCCGTGAAGAGACACTATGAACTAAGGCAGCTCTTACAAAAATTTCATTTAGACATCTCCCTTAAAATTTCAGAGTTTCAGTTAATCATCATCTTGTCACGGGTCATGGCACTATGCAGGCAGATGTGGTGATGAAGTTTAGAGTCCTGAAATCTTGACTCAGAGGCAGCAGGAATTTGATTGACACACTGGGCAGCATCACCAGTATAAGAAACCTCAATGCCTGAACCCACAGGGACATACTTCCTCTAACAAAGGATAGTCCATCACAGCAAAGCCACACCTCCTACTACTGTCACTAAGGAAAAAGATTTTTGTAGCAGCATCAAACTTCTCCTGTGTTTGTGTCTGTCTGTCATGACGAATCCATCCCTACATGAGTACCAAGACCCTGATTCTCTCCCAGTGTGGTTTTCTCCCTGAGTAGTCTATGGAAAATTTTGAAGTTTATCCCACTTTTTTTGGTATCTAGAGTTGGTTTGGGAGAGAGGTTTTCCATGTTTGTACAAATGACATACCAGAGAAGAGGGTGTCAGATATACCAGATCTTGAGAAGCAGGTAGGTATGAGCCTCCAGATTTGGGTGGCAGGATCTGAACTGAGGTCATCCCCAAGAAGAATGTGTCCTGAGACACCCATAGTCCTTTTTAGTTGAAACAGTAAAAGTCTTTCACATATTAAAAACAACAAGAAGAAAAGAGTCTACATTAATGAAGAAGTAAATGATTAATTTTAGGAACTTGATACCCCAATATTAAGATACCATGTAAGCAAAATTTGCCACATGAACTGAATCCAAACAAAATTCTCAACAACTTATGACAGAATATCTGATTCCAAAGCTATATGAAAATTGGAAACAGAATTCTCAAGAGGATTACAAAAATAGTATACACATTAACACAAAGTGACTTCTATACATAAACAAATCTACAGTAATCAAGGTGTACAATATTTGGGAAAGAATAAAGTTGATGGAGAGAAAGAGACAGGAACAATGGCAGGAAAATACAATCAACTTTTCATCAAAAGACCAAAGGAAAACCAGGTAAACTGAGATCATGTCCAATGTTACCAAGTTACCCTTAATTGTATGTGTTTAGAAACTAAATAAACAGACTTCACAACTACCACAAAATTAACTCAAAAGGACCCCTAAACTCTTCTGCTTCTAACCCTCCAGTCCTCAATATTTTTCCAAAGAGAGATTCCCTATGATCTAGAGCTCTGTCTACAAATGTGGGTAAACTCTTGCTATCTCTCTGAAACTCTCATGTCCCCTTGTGGTTTGTGGCAAACCAAGCTCCATTTCTGCCCACAAAGAAAATAATGTAGAAGAATAATTCAACATCTTCTTCTTGCCACATGTATCATGACACAAAATGTGGAATCTGCCCTATCCACACAGCCAACACCATGAACAACTGAGAAACTTCTGCAGATCAGAAATTCCTCTTGTTCTCTAGAACTGAACTTTCCTAAATCCCATCATTGTAGCTGGTGGTAGCAGAAAGTTAAAAGGATTCTTATGTATTGCTGAAGGATGAACCCCATAACTTCCTTCTACCAGTTTCTAAACTGTGTAACACATGTAAGACAAACCTGAAAGTGGAATGCAGTTTTCATAAATTCCAGAAGCCTCAATTTCAGTTTTATAATGTATGGTTCCACCCCACATTCAAAGCAACCTGTAATACACTCTGTACACTGATATTATAAGTATCACACCCAGGGTTGCATACCTCTCTCTCTCTTCCCAGGAAACCTAAACTCAGGGAGGCTCAGATGACAGGGATCACTACCCAGGTCAGTGCATGGCTCATAGTCCCTCCCAATCCCAGCAGCAATGACAGCTAGACAGAACTGCTGCTCCTGCTCTGAAGCCTCCACACTTACCTTGCTGTGACTGTGGTCTTCATTACATCTCCTACGAAATATCCAGCAGAGAATCCTGGAAGGAAAAAGGTTAGATAACTCTAACTTGTCCTCCTGAGTCCTAAGCCTTCCCACAGTGCCTCCTTAAATGGGTCCACACAGTTGAACCACAGAACATCAGCAGCTCCCCTCTTGAGTATGTAGAGATCAAATAAATCAGACGCCATAGGCATTCCTTGCTCTGTCCTTCCATCCCAATATACAGGGCCCAAGTCTGGAAAGTTTGTGTCTTAGTAGACATCCTCCCAGTCTCCCAGAGCACTTCCTGTTCTTCCAAGGAACAGGGTATTTTGGTGCCCATACCACTACACACACATTATCTAGGGAAGCCATCCCTTTGCTAAGTTCTTGGAAGTCCTTCAGCCATACATATGTTACATTCACACTCAATAATCTATTCTTTCTACTCTGGTCGGAAGCCAGAAACCTTTCTCCATATGCAAATACTTTTCTTGTGACTGCAAAGGACAGTCAACTACATGACCCAAATGAATGATTTTAAAACTCTGAGGTCACACAGTCACTTAATTTAAGAAGGGGTAATCAAGAGGAAGGCGAGGTCATTGCCCTGGAAAGCAACAACCTGGGATCAAGGCCACCTGTGTCAGCATGACTTTTCTTAGAAATCATTTTCTAAAAGGATAGAAGGGCAGCTGTTGTAGAATATGCCTTTTCCCATGAGAAATAACTCCACAGACTTAAGAGATTAATGAAGAATAATCTGTGTATTGATAGCATGCATCCATCTCTGGCTAATGCTCAAAGAGGAGAGAGCGTAAAATATATTTTTTGTTTTTTTGAGATAGTGTTTCTCTGTGCAAAGTCCTGGTTTTACTGGAACTATCTCTGTAGATCAGGCTGTCCAAAAACTAACAGCAATCTGCCAGCGTTTGACTCCTGAGTGCTGGGATTAAAGGCATGCACCACCTCTGCCTAGCTCCTAAAACAGGATTTGCATTCCACATGTGCTGTCATCTTTAAGTTCTTTTAGGTTCAGACTACAGCTTGCACTTTGAAAATTTTAAATAGTAACAGAACACTACAAGTTGGGCCAGTTAAGCAAATGAAAACTTCAATACATAAGATATTACCATAATTATTTTATAGTACAAGAGTAACATGAAACAGCAGGTCATACTTTACTGACAGTTCCTGAGGTAGAGGTGCCAGAAGATGAGAAAAACAGGAAAGGCAGTATAGAATAAAGAAAAAAAAGCTGGGGAAGGAAAGCCTTGCTAAATCTATGTCTTATTCTAAGTAAGCTTTTTAAGAGGAATAGCTTCTTTTTTACTACATCCAGGTGGAAACGCAGGGGAATAGCAGACTTCTAGGAAGTGAACAGAAATTTTCATACAATGAGACAAACTCAGAAGACTACTCAATCAATGCAGCACAAGGGGAACAGACGGTTTCCCACAAACATTACTGACCAAGCCCATAGTGGCCTTGTGACCAATAACAATAGCTCCAGGTAGTGGGAAGAAGTTTGTTCTCCAAATATGAAGCCTACTCTCCAGAAAGGCTTTGTTCCAGAACATAACCATCTCCTCTAGGTATTTACTGATTTTAGACAAGGCTCTATGTTTCGTTGTCAATACACCAGGTGCTTAGGGGAAGCTCCCAAGGCGTAGGCCCCAGGATGTCACTAGCTATCCCAAGAATGTTCCCCCTCCAGCTTGAGGCCTAAATGACAGCCTTGAATGACCAGGCAAATCCTTAACACAGCAGTGCTTTAATTTTCAAACAGTTGTAGCCTGGTGTCCTATTGCCCACCTGGCAGAACTCTGCTTTTCTCAAGAAGAAAACTGGAGCTTTATGGCACAGAATGCCTTAAGGTTGCTTTTGACCCTGTAATGCCTCCTTGAGCAGCTTGTTACAGGCCTGTGCTTTGATATAGGGATGGGCCAAAGGCTGGTTTTAAATTATGGATGGTTCCTCATAGTGTCCCATCCTAGAGCAAACTGGCTCCTAACCGTTGCCTGGCCTCTGCCTGCAGGCTGTTGGCACTGAAGTGGGTCACACGGGGAAGGAAAAAAAGGGAAAAAAAGAAAAATTATGGATGGTTCATTTGTAATTGTTTAGAGCTACAATCTAGACCATCCTAGTGAACACATGTGTATCCTATTACCCTAATTTCTTTTTTTTTTCAGAACATCTCTCTGCAGCTTTGGAGCCTATACCTACACTTGCTCTGTAGAGGATGCTGGCCTCAGTTTCACAGATCCACCTCCTGAGTGCTGGGATTAAAGGTGTGCATCACCAACACCCAGAAACATACTAATTTCTAACATTGGTTAGCATAAATTTAGCTTTGGGTGTTTTAGAAGCAGTCCTTCCTCAGCTAAGTTCCATGATTTCTATTAGTGATACTCCCTATATTATTGTGCCAATTACATGCAAACTATCACATTGCCACAATCAGTTCCTTTTTCATGATTGTGAATCAAGCAATTGATTTCCTACTGTTTTCCCCTTGCATTGAACTAAATTAACTCTTCTTGATACTCTTGTCTGAAGGCAGAAGCCATGATCCACATGAAAATCCGATTCTTGTGACTGCAATGGACAGTAAAATACATGAAAGTCACCTAATTTGAGAAGGCATAATCAAGAGAACATCGAGGTCATTTCCCTGGAAATCAACAGAGTGGGATCAAGACCACATGTGTCAACAAGAGAGAGTTTGCCTCAGAAACCTTTTTTGAAAAGACTGGAAGAGCAGGTGTTCTAGAATTAATATCTCTTTCCAATGAGAAGAAACTCTACATATTTAAGAGATGAAAAGTTGGAAATTCTCTGTAATGATACCATACTTCCACCTCTAGCTAATTCTCAAAGAGAAGAGAAGCTAAAACAGATTTTTTTTTGTTTTTTTAAGACAGGGTTTATCTATGCAACAGCAGAAGTTGTCCTGGAACTTGCTATGGAGACCAGGCTGGCCTCAACCTCACAGCAATCCCAAAGGCAGGGATTGAAGGTGTGCACCAGTTCAGTCTGGCTCCTAAAACAGACTTTGCATTAAATATATGCTGTCATCTTTAATTTATTTAGGGTCAGATTTATTTGAAAAATTTACACTTTGAAAAATAATGACAGGAAACTGCAAGTTGGGCCAGTTAGGCAAATGAAAGACTTCAACAGAAAAGATATTACCAAAATTATTTCACCGTACATGGGTAAAATGAGACAGAACATCATACTTTACCGACAAGTCCTGAGGTAGAGGTGACAGAAGATGAGAAAGACAGGAAGAGCAAAACAAAGAAAAGATAAAAGCTGGGGCAAGGAAGTCTTGCTAAATCTACGTCTGATTCTAAGTAAGCTTAAGAGGAATAGCTTCTTTTATACTACTTCCAGGGAAAATGGAGGGGAAGCAGAGACTTCTAGGAAGTCAGCAGAAATTATCATCCCATGTGACAAACTCAGGAGAAGGCTACTCAAACAATGCAGTACAAGGGGAACACAGGATATCCCAAGAACATTACTGATGAAGCTCACAGTGGCCTTGGAACCAATAACCACAGCTCCATGTGGTGGGAAGAGTTATATTCTCAGAATGTCTCCACAAAGGCCCTGGATCCAGACCATTACATTCTCTTCAAAACATCTTCCTAGTTTTAATGGTGGACATATATTTTATTCTTGATGATTCAGGGCCTGATGAAAAACTCCTAGGTCTAGGCCCCAGGCTATTACTACCTCTGCCAAGCATGTTCCTGGGTTTGAGAAAGAGACATGTTCCTTCTCCATGAGTGAGGACCTAAAGAGTAAGTTTTGCTTGCTCAGCTCAACCCACAACACAGCACTGTTTTCATTTTTAAACAGTCATCACCTCATCTCATCTTGCCCATCTGGCAGAACTATGATTTTCCTTATAAGAAAACTAGACGTTTTTGGTACACCATGTCCTAGTGTTCATAGTGAGCCAGTAATGCCCCCTTGTGAAGCTTGCAAATGCCCTGTTCTTTGATATGTGAATGGACCTAGGGGCCATTTTTAAATCAGGGGTTTCTCCTTTTTCATGGTTTGGAGCCATGAGTCTGGACAATCTTGGAGAATAAATGTGTATTATAGCACCCTTCCCTCCAGAAGTATTTAGTGGCACACACGTTTAATCCCAGCACTTGAGAGGCAGAGTCAGGCTGGTCTCTATGTTTGTGGCTAACCTTCTCTACAGAGCAAGTTTCAGGTCAGGCTCCAAAGCTATACAGTGAAATCTTGTCTCAGAATCCACAAATAAGTAAATATAAAATGCAGAAAAAGAATGCCATTTATACCATACACAAAATTAACTCCAAATGCATTATAAACCTAAATGTCAAATATGAAGTGCAGAAATTTGAGAAAATATGGGAGAAACAAAGCCTCTCCAAGTTTGACAAGTTGCCTTCCATATGTCCCAAAGCACACTGGTATTGACTACAAAGATGTTTCTACACAAAGATCCCTGATGAAAATGCTTTCCACGGATGCAGCCCACAGAGTGAAGTATTCATAGGCCAGCACATGAGTCTGGGAAGTTTTGCGGATCAAATGGGACCTCACAGAACACAATGTGGCAGCAGGTTCCCACCCAGCTTCCTGGATGGCCTGCCACACAATCTCCCATGCCTCCCCATTCTGTACTCCCCATCTTGGGATAGCATCCCCTCAATCACCATGCTGTGGCTTCTGCACTCATCCATGCTACCCCCACAATCCTCTACAGTATTACTCACAGCACAGAAGTAAATCCACTGGCACCTTTTCTGCTATAAAACCAAGCTTGCAGCATGGCTCCAGGAAGCATCCTGCAAGACTTTTGACTGACATGTTGGCCTGGTGTCCCTGATTGGCTAGTGAGGCTTGAGCAACAAGAGCACTTCCTTAAGGGTTAGGGTGTGCTTAAACACACAGCATGGGTGTCACTGGCCCGGGCTTCTACTCCAAACCTGGAATTTTTATAATGAAAAACTTAGAAATTAGCAAAGAAATATAGCCCAGAAACTAACCAAGGCAACTACTATGAGTTAGTGCCTGGAATTTACCGGACGCCAGCAATTACTCCCTTACAAGACCATAAGATAACTGGGTACCAAGAATTCCCAGATGGCCACCCTCACCCAAGGGGCTCATGAAGGAAACAGATTGCCCCACTGGCCAATGTGTCAATAATTAACAATTAAGGGTCCCTATGAAACAAAGAGATAGTTACCATTTGCTCAGGTAAGATTAGTTAGCACATCCTGAGGTCTGTGGGTTTTACAACTGGTGGGTCCAGAGGCCATCTGATTCCCAGCCCTCCACTCAAGACACAGGGCCTCCTAGGAACCCATGACTCTGATCAGGTACTCAATGGACAGAGTCGAGGCCCCTCCCTAAACTTGTGGGTTTTGCCTTTAAAAACACCTGTGCCTGGGGGACGGGGGATGCCCTCTAGCCTGCGTGCTGAGGAGGCCCCTTTGTACAAACATTCACCTTTCATTAAAGCCTCTTGCTGTTTGCATCAAGTTTCTGCCTCCTCATGGTGATTGGGGTGGCTGCGGTCCTGGTCTGAGATGGGGGGGGAGTCTTTCAATAAAAAGTGCTGAAATGTAAGTTTCGATATTACTCACCCCTGTGTACAGATCTGAAGCAACCTCTCCACAAAGGCTTTCTTCCAGACCACTATCAGCTCTTGCAAGCAAATTCCTGGTTTTAGAGGAGGCTTTCTGTTTTATTGTTAATATATCACGCCCTGAGGGAAAGCTGCCAAATCCTAGGCCCCAGGCTGTTACTAGCTATCACAAGACTCTTCCCCCTTCCTGACAGAGGGCCTAAATGAAAGCCTTAATTGATCAGGGAAGTCCTTAAGGCATTATTTTACATTTCAAATAGTTGTCTCCTGGTGTTCTATAGCCCACCTGGCAGAACTCTGCTTTTCTCAAGAAGAAAACTGGAACTTTTTGACACAACAGGCCATAAGGTTGCTGTGACCCTGTAATGCCACCTTGAGCAGCTTGTCACATGCCTGTCCTTTGATATGGAGATGGGCCTAGTGGCTGGTTGTAAATCAGGGGAAGCTCATTTGTAATGATTGGGAGCCAAATGTTTAGCAAATCCTGGTGAAGAAATTTATATCCTAGCATCCTAATTTTTAACAGGCCTTGTTAGCATATACTTATCTTTGGTTGTTTTAGAGGCAGTCCTCCCTCAGGTAATTTCTGCTTTGGGAGACTTTCTATCTCCTAAGCCTTGGTAAATGCTTTGTATTACAAATTATGCTCTTCAACATCACAGCTTATTATTGGTGTGCTACCCAACAAATGAGATGCCTTTTATAGCTTCCACAAAATTAGCAATAAACAGATATTACACCTAAAGATTAAATGCAAGAAGTTAACAAAGAAACTAGGTGTCTTCAGGTTTGGCAACCTGCTTTCCAGGGGTGCACCAAAAGGTTGTTGAAGTGGACTACCAAGATGATTCTACACACTGCTCCGTGTTCCCAATGCTCAGAACAGACTCATCCGACAAAGCAAAGTTATTCAGAAGCCTGCCTTTCTGGGTCAAGGGCATTTCAAGGACTGCATGGGACCCCACAAGACAGGGCATGTGGTTGCAGCTTCCCACCCAGACCGAGGGAGTTCCCACCACACTGCCTAGAGCACCTCATCCTCTGCCACTCCCCATCTGAGGACAGCAGCCCCACACTCACCATGTTGTAGTTTTCTTGTTTGACCCATCTCAAAGCATAGGACACAAAACCACTGGTTCCAGTTTCTCTTCAAAGCCAAGCCTGAAGCCAGTGGCCAAAAGGGGCCTGCCCTTGGATCTGGCAGTTCCCCTAGGGGCCTGATTGGCTAGTAATGTTTGAGTGACAAGAGTACCTCCCATAAGGTTACAGTTCGCTTAAAGACACAGTACAATGGTTCCTGACCCTACTTTCCACCCCAGAAAAAGACCTGTACTAATCAGCGGAGATATGCATTTCTACAGCAATTGCCCATGGCTCAAAAGCAGACACTGCTATCATTTTACACTCCGTAGGCATTGCCCCTTCTTCCTCCTGGACACAATGTGGCTAGCTATCTTGTAAAATCCACTACACTTACTATGTGTATGGAATGATTCTTTCTCAAAAAACTGGTAGGGTCCCAGAATATTTACTACTAAAGAGAGATTTAAGAATACAAAAGGAGATGTTTGTTATGTGGCTTTACACTGTGGTCAGGTGAATTGAAGGTACTTTTTACCTGGGTGTCACAGGAACTTGAGACAATTAGGAAAGAAAAGTAGAAACCAGATCACAAACAAGATAATAGGTCTTTCTCCCATTAGAAAGATGGGTAATTGCTCCATTGCTAGAGGAGTTTTATTCCTGGAATTCAGAGCAAACTCTTGGCAAATGCATAATAATAAAAGAGTAGTCTTTATAGATTGTTGAATATTTAGAGTGTTTGAGCTAGGAAGATTGTGTTTATAAACACTATTTGTCTCGATCCCTTACCAGGTTTTGACCTGGGAAGAATGACAAACTCAGTGAGTTGGTTTTGAGTATATAAGTTTTACTTCGCACTTATGTCAAAGTAACACACAAGCATACGCAAACAATCCTAAGAACCACAGACAACAGGCTCACAGCAGGGGGTACCTCTTCTGCAGCAGCCCTGCAGATTAGGGCTCCAGACTTGTGTTCCTCTTGATACAGGCTGTCTAGTCTGCTGAGGACCCAGTGTCATGGAATCGGGTTGAGAACGGGTGGCACTCAGCTTGATGGACTGGTTATTTCAGGTTACCGTAGGAGAGCTCCAGGACATAGAGTCATGGTACACTCTAAAGTTACCTGTTCTGAGCTGGTCCTTAAATAATTTGCCAAATCTTGCTAATCACACTTTGTCACACATTCTCATTCTTATCTACAATGGTTGGGTAGTGGGCCTATACTCCCTTTCTTTCAATCTTTTTTCAGCCAGCCTTTGCCTGCTGGGTTGTAACCTTTGTCTTAATCTCTCTCCAGCCAGGCTTTGCCTGCCTGGTTACAAGGCTCCTTACACAATTGTTGCCAGTGCAACTTCTTCAGTGAACAGTTTAAATAAAACAAAAATTAAAAATAACTAACTTCATTATTCAAGGTTCTCCACATGAACAGGACTGGTAGAATGATCTCTCCATGTATGTAGAAAGTAGATTCATTAGAATGTCTGACAGGCTCAGGCCCAACTTGTCCAACAATGGCTGTTGACCAATGAAAATTCAAGTCCAGTAGTTGTTTAGTTCATCAGCCTGGATGTCTCAACTGGTTTCATTACACACCAAAATTCCAAATGCATAGGCTGAAATGCTAGTAAAGAACTGAACTTGGTAGCAAGAGCTAGGGTAAGCATCCAAAGAGTGAGAGCTTGCTCCTTAAATACCCTTCATATATGCAGGCTGCCATAAGATGGTGTGATCCATACTAAAGGCGGATTTTATTCTTTTTTGATGTGTTTTGTTTTGTTGTGCCTCATTTTTGTGTTGTCAAGACAGAGTTTATCTGTGTAGCCCTGGAGCTCATTCTGTGAACCTGGCTGGCCTCAAACTCAGAAAATATGACTGTCTCTGCCTCCTGAGTGCTGGGGTTAAACATGTGCATTGCTACCAAGCAGATGAAGGTGGATGTCATCAACTTTTTTGATACAGTGCTTCTCTCTGTGGCTTTGGATGGCCTGGAAGTCATTCTGCCAGTCTGACCAGGAGCTCATAGAGCTCTACCTGCCTCAGCATGTTTTGGAGAAGTTTGGCAGGCTGCAGTGTTAAAATGCTGGAACTTTGTCAAGCAGCATTGTTCACCACATGGTCCATAACATTATCATACAACCTAGCTTCCTATGCTATAGATATACATATAAGTAATTATTATTTCAATTTCCATGAATTTTCAGGTCCCCATTATTTTCCCACGGGACAGCTCAACTTGAAGTACTCCTGCCTTCCAAGGGGATAGATAATCCAGAGATGCTTTATAGATCATGCCAATAAGATTCATTAAAAACAAAACAAAATTCTGGTGTGTGTGTGTGTGTGTGTGTGTGTGTGTGTGTGTGTGTGTGTGTGTGATGTAATTACAGAAACTGAGAATGTGGGAGTGTTTCAGAGATGGGGAAAATTCATTATTTGGCTTCATTAGATTATTTAGTTTTGCATATATTTTCTTTCTATCTCAGTCTGTCAGGACCCCTAGGGATGTATTATTTGCAATACATTTTCTTTATTGTCCCAAATTAGTCAAACATAATAAATAAGTTTTAAATTGTTATTATTTCTGTTATTTTTCCATTTGTATTATTTTTCTCTTCTTTTCAAGACTAGTATTACTGTGGCTCCCTGTCTGGCCTAGAACTCACAGTATAGACTAGGGTATCCTAGGACATCAGAGAGATCTGTCAAACTTGACTCCAGAGTACCTGCATCATAGTTGGGCATGCCACTAGATAAGTTGCTTCATCTACTTTGCTTCCTGAGAATGAGTGACTGAGCCTGGCTGGTTAGGGAAACCAGGATACAGGTGCTGATCCTAACTTCAGTAACAGAAGAAGGCACCCATCAAATGCAGCCTTCCTGACTCAAAGCCCACTGTCTTCCAATTATTATAAATACTTTTTTTCTTTATCACTGAGACTGTTATAACTCATCAAAGGACGTGGGAAGAGTTCTGCCTTATTCTGCAGATGGTTAAAACCCAGGCTCACAGAGGTAAACACAGTTTGAATATAGTCAAGTGAAACTCCTCATGTTACTCCTTCTAATGCCTCACTAAGTGAAGCTGAAACCACCTAACCCAGGCGTGTTGGCAGACGCCTGTAATCATGGTACTTAGAATGTGGAGACAGGAACTTCAGGCTTTCAAATTCATCCAAGATGAAAATGGTCAATGGTGTATGGTGGGAGGACCACAGAAGAAAGGGACACTGTGACTGATTCTGGGTAATGTACATAAACTTCGCTGCAGCTCCAGTATTTCATGGCTATGGCACCAGCAATAGTTAGCTAAGGTATTTGCCACCCTGTCTTTCCTATTCTTTTTGTATTTTATAAATTGTATTTAAATTATAAACAATGTTTGTTATTTTATATATCAATCCCAGTTCCCTCATCTTCTCATTCTGCCATGCTCCCCACAAACCCCCCAAATACCATCCCTCATCTACTCCACAGTGAGGGTGAGGCCTTCCTAGAGGGATCACCAAATCTGTGATTTTATTTTGGGTAGGGCTCAGGCCTGCCCCCATGCTTCTAGCCTGAGATAGTATCCCTATATGGGGAATGGGCTTCAAAAAATCCATTGGTATATTAGGGATAAATATTGTTGCACTACCAGAGGCCCCATAGATTGCTGTGGCCTCCTAATGCTCACCCACATTCAGGGGTTCTGGATCAGTCCTATGCTGGCTAACCAGATATCAGCCTAGGTCCATTCGCTCTCACTTGTTTAGGTCAGCTGTATCTGTGGGTTTCTCCAGACTGTTCTTGACCACTTTGCTCATCAATCTTCCCTCACTACAACTGGATTCCAGGAGTAGAGCTCTGTGCTTAGCTGTGGGTGTCTGCTTCTGCTTCTATGAGCTACAAGATGAAGGCTCTAGGGTGGCATTTAAGGTAGTCATCAGTCTCATTATAGGGGAAGGGCCTTGAAGGGCTCTCCATTATTGCCTAGATTGTTAGTTGGGGTCATCCTTGTGGATATCTGGACAGTTCCATACTGCCAGATTTCTCTATAAACCTATAATGGCTCCCTCTATTGTGGTATATCTTTTCTTGCTCCCCCCTTTTCTTCACCCAACTCAATCTTCCTGCTCCCTCATGTCCTCCTCTCCTCTCCTCTCCTCTCCTCCTCTTCTCTTTTTCCTACCTCACTCTCCCCTCCCCATTCTCCCAATTTATTGAGGAGATGTTGACACTTTCTCCTTCTCTGGTGGAAAATGGTGGACTTTTTAAAGGCTGGGTGTGAACTGACAAGAATCCAGGGGTTTGCCTGCCCTTGGCACCTGGAGGGTGGGGTTTGGAATGGTGCTGCTAATCAACATCTGGACTGGCATCAGCCTTTCTCTACCTGAAACTCCCTGATAAGGCAGAAGCTTCACCCAACTTGCCTTCTCCACCTCCTCAAGGAACAGCTGCCTAACGTACACAGAATGGCAGCTAAAGGAATACTTCTCCACACATACCTCCTGCTGTGTATGAACCCACCAAGTCCTGACTTACACCCTCCCCACATTGTTACTTGTCAAAGGGAGGAAGAAGCCAGACTTAAATGGACACCCCTCTACCGAGGGAGTCTGGGTCTTTTGGGTATAAGCCTTACAGGCTTCTATATCTATGCAAAGTAGTTAGAATACTTGGTAGCCCCATTCCAAACCCCATCCTCAAGGTACCATGGTGGGCCCTACCCTGAAATCACCTCAGTTCTCTCTGCCCTTAGTAAGCCCGACATTGGCAGGCCCACCCTCAGAAGCATTAAAAGCCCCCACCTTAAGACTCACCTCCTGGTTTCTGGATTTCTGTGCTCCTGGGGCCACACCCTCAAGATTAAGCCATTGTTCTATGTCTCTTCTGCTTACCTGGTCCTGTCACCAGGCCTCACTAGCCAATCAGAACCTCTAGGAGACCCGCCAGTCAGAAAAAAGGGATCTTTTCTCATTTTCAGTTTTTCAATATATGTTCCAGCACACACCCAAAACAATCCCGTGATGCACACTGGGCACTGAAATTACAAGCATATCAACTTCCCACAGCCAGGGCTAAAACACCTCCCTCTCTTTCCCCAGGGAAATTACATTCATGGAGGATCAAAGGATAAGGTCCACTGCCCAGGTCAGTACATGGCTCACAGACCCTCTCATTTCCAACAGCAATGACAGCCAGGCAGACCTGCTGTTCCTGTTCTGAAGCCTCCACACTCACCATGTTGTGGCTGTCGTCTCCGTTATAGCTCCTACAAGAGAGCCAGCAGAGAGTCTTGGAGATAACATGCTAGCTACCTTCAACTGGTCCTCCTGAGTGCTAAACCTTCACAGAGTGCCTAAATAGCTAGGGACACACAGTTGGACCATAGAGCATCAGCAGCTCCCCTCCACGGTATGGAAAGACCAAATAACTCAGACAGCATAGGCATTCCTAGCTTTGCCCTTCCATCCCCACAGACAGTGCCCTAGTCTGGAAAGTTTGTGTTTTAGGAGACTTTCTCCCAGTCATCCAGAGCACTTCCTGTTCTCTTCCAAGACACAGGGTAAGTTTTGTGCACATACTATTACACACTCAGTATCTATCCAGGCTAGCCAATGCCTTGATTAATTCTGGGAAGTCCCACAGCCAAACACAGGTCACATTCAAACATTCATACGTCACACAGTATTGTTACAGTGTAACTGATAGTGAGGCATCATGGTATGGATTAGAGGGATGAAAGAGACTATGGATACTATAGATATGATGCAGTTATAATCTTGACAATTCTTTTGAAAAGTTGAAACAGACTTTATGGCTATCTGCTCCAGAGACTAGGTATCTGGATGAGAGAACACCAAGTATAACTCACATCTTTTCTCAGGCTATACATCTTAACCCAGTAAAATAACAGGCTCGTTAGGCAGGGTCACAGCAATTTATGATGACTTTCTATATATCATCTACATATTTTCTAGCATAACTACAACAACTTGGTATCAGGATAACATCAGGCCTTTTTTTCAAGATTATTGATTACCCTTGTCTGTGGACCCCAAGAAATGGCCACTCGGGCATTTTATTGATCTTCTAAAATTGATGAAAAGACTCCATACTGCTAATTTCCACTGCCTACCAGCAGGTATTTGCCCATGTTCCTTCCTTCTCCCACCCCTTTTTGCAATGTGCCTATACCAGCTTTAAAATTGGTAAATGAACTCAATTCTTTCATATATCTCTTTTATTTGCAGTCCCTGATACAAGCCAAAGGGATTGGAAAACACTAATTAAAAGGTCTCTATTTCCTTCGCAATCACCAGTCAAATCCCACTCTTGAAAGAATTGCAGCAGTGTCTTCCCAGTAATGATTAGCAGATTCAGGATTAGCTTTGTTCAAAGCAACTCTCAACTACATATCCTGTGGAAAGGTCTGAGATCAATATAACCTTCACAAAATGTAAACCCACAAATCAGGTCTATCTTTATTCACATTACAGTAATTAATAAATCCTGAGAATTTAAAGAAAAAAATCACTGAATCTGCCTGTCTTATATAGGATTCTTATTGCTATGAATAACCTTCATGACTACCATAACTCTTATAAATAAAACACTTAATTGGACTGGCTGACTTACAGATTCAGAGGTTCAGTCAATTGTCACCATAGTGGGGAGTGTGATGTGAAGGATGGAAAACCCCAAAGCCTATCACCAGTGATGACACACTTCTTCCAAAAATTCTAAACTTGCTGCAACAAAGTCACACCTTCTAATAGTGCCCCTCCCTATGAAATTACATTCAAACTATCACATTACCACAATCAGGTACTGTTTCACTATGGTGACTTAAGTAGTTGATTTCCTACCCTGTTTCCCCCTTGCAGTGAACTCAATAAACTATTCTTTCTACTCTGATATGAAGGCTGAAACCATGCTCCACACGCAAATCCTTTTTTTGTGACTGCAACTGACAGTCATCTGCATGACTTGAATGCATGATTTCAAAACTCTGTGGTCACATAGTAACTTAATTGAAGGAGGTGTAATCATGAGGACAGTGAGGTCATTTCCCTGGAAAGCAACAGACTGGGATCAAGACAATTGTGTCAACATGAAAGAGTTTGTCTCAGATAACTTTTTCTCAATGGATGGAAGTGCAGCTGTTCTAGAATATTCCTTTCCAGTGAGAAATATCTCCACAGACTTAAGAGATTACTAAAGAATAATATTTACAATGATCATTAGGTTATGGTGTGCCATAAAGTTGCAGTTTCCTTCTAGAGAAAATCACAGTTCTGCCAGATGGGCAAGATGAAACCAGGTGACAGGTATTTGAAAAGGAAAACACTGTTGTGTTTGGGGTTGGTCTGAGAAAGGAAGACTTTCTGTTTGCGTCCTCTCTCATGGAGAAGGAACATAGCTCCTTCTCAAACCCAGGAACATGCTTGGCAGAGCCAGTGGTGCCTAGCCCTAGGAATTTTACATTAGGCCCTGAGGTATGGAGAATAAAATAGAGCTCATCCACTAAAACTAGGCAGATGTTTTAGAGAGAATATAATTGTATGGATCCAGCACCTTTGTGGGGTCATTGGTTCACATTCTTAAAACACAACTCTCCTCACCACATGGAGCTGTGGTTATTGGACCGAAGGCCTCTGTGAGCTTCATCAGTAATGTTCTTGGGATACCCTGTATTCCCTGTGTGCTGCATTGTTTGAGTAACCTTCTCCTCAGTTTGTTCCATTTTATGACAATTTCTGCTTACTTCCTAGAAGTCTCTGGTTTCCCTCCATTTCCCCCGGGAAATAGTAAAAAAGAAGCTATTCCTCTTAAGATGCTTACTTATAATAAGACATATCCTAAGCAGGACCTCTCTGCCTCTATGGCTAACTAGTAGATTAGGTTTGTGCTTAACTAGTGACTTAGTGTGTTTTAACCAGATGTGTAGCTAACTAGTGACTTAGCTCTGCACACTGATATTCAGGGAAGCCTTATTTGTTAGATTACAAACAAAATTTTACTATAGTCATTAACAAGAGATAGATTGATGTCATCCATAGGCATATGTTAGCTACTGAGATTTGTAATCTGACACAAAGTTACAGTCAATGGCCTGATTCACAAACCTCTGAGCTGACGTAACATATCTGCACAGGATAGTTGACTAATTGAAAATTCAATATTCATTGGTTCAAGATAACCTTCCGTACTGTACACCCACACAATCTGGTCGGTGTTTATTTACATGTTATGAATTAAAACATGTTGGGGAATTACAAAATAATTCCCACTACCACAATCAGGTCCCTTTTCATAAAGATGACTCCAGCACCTGGTTCCTTCCCTGAATCCTCCTGCATTTTAATTTATTCCTCCTATTTTGGCCTGAAGGTAGAAGCCATGCTCCTCCATTGGAATAATTTTCTGTGAATTCATTGGATAGTTGGCTATGTAACTCTCATGGACAAATTTACATCTCTGAGGTTGTACATTCATTTAAGATTTTTGAAGGTTTTGTACAGAAGACAGCAAGGTCTTTGCCCTGGAGAACATGAGATAGCTTGTCTCTGAAACCTTGTTCTAAAAGGCTGGAATTGCAGCTGTTCTAGAATATGCCTTTCCAGTGAAAAATAATTCCACTGACTTAAGAGACTAATAAAGAAACATCTCTTGAATGATAACATGCATCCATCTCTGGCTAATTCTCAAAGAGGAGAGAGGCTAAAACAGATTTTTTGTTTATTTTCTTAGATATTGGTTTCTCTGTGTATGAGCACTACTTGTCCTGGAACTAGCAGTGTAGATCACGCTGGCCTCAAAATCACATAGATCACCCTACCTTTGACTCTGCATTGCTGGGATTAAAGTTATGCACCACCACCACCTGGCTCCTAAAACAGATTTTGCTTTCCACATATGTTATCATATTTCAGTTCCTTTAGGGTCCGACTCCAGCTTACACTTTAAAGAATTTAAATAGTGACAGGAAAATGCAAGTTAGGCTAGGTAGACAAATGAAAGACTTCGACTGAAAAGATATTACCAGAAGTATTTCATAGTACACAGTAGCACGAAACAGCACACCATAATTTACTGACAGGTCCAGAGGCGGAGTTGCCAGAAGATAAGAAATACAGGTAAGGCATTTTAAAAAGAGATAGAACTGGGGTAGGGAGGTCTTGCTTGAGCTATGTCTTGTTCTAACTAAGCTTCTTAAGAGGAATAGCTTCTGTTATACCAATTTCATGGGGAAATGGAGGGAAATAGGAGACTTCTAGGAAGTCAGCAGAAATTATCATACAATGGGACAAACTCAGGAAAAGATTACTCCAACAATGCAACACAAGGGGAACACAGGGTATCCCAACAACATTACTGTCATTACTGTCTAATCCCATAGTGGCCCTGGGACAGAATAATCACAGCTCCATGTGGTGGGAAGAGTTGTGTTCTCAGGATCTGAAGCAACTGTTCCACAAAGGCCCTGGCTCCAGAACAAACATTCTCTCCAAAACATCTTGATTCTCCATACCCCAGGGACTGATGGGATTCTCCCAAGGCTAGGCCCCAGGCTGTTACTGGCTCTTCCAAGCATGTTCCTTTATTTGGGAAGGAGCTATGTTACTTCTCCATGATTGAGGACCTAAACAGAAAGTTTTGCTTGCTAAGTCCAACAGCAGTGTTTCCCTTTTCAAATATTAGTCACCTGGTCTCATCTTGCCCATTTGGCATGACTATGATTTTCCCTAGAAGGAAACTGGACCTTTATAGCACACCATGCACTAAAGCTCATTGTGATCCAGTAATGCTCCCTTAGCAGCTTGTAAAAGCCATGTTCTGGCCTGGAGGCTGTTTTAAAACCAGGGGTTTCTCCTTTGTCATGGTTTGGAGCCAAATGTGTGGACAACCCTGGAGAACAAATGTGTTTCTTAGCATGCTAAACTGTAAGAGGCCTAGTTAGCATACTACTTATCTTTGGGTTATTTTATAGGCAGTACTCCCTCAGCTCAATTCTATTTAGGGGGACTCACAAAACCTAAGAATTGGCAAATCCTTTATATCAGCAATTATACTCTTCTACTTCACAACTTAGTTGTGGTTTGCTTCTATTTCTTTAGTCTTTAGTGGCCCACACCTTTAATCCCAGCACTCAGAAGTCAGAGGCAGGAAGACCTCTATAGTTTGGGGCTAGCCTGCTCTACAGAGAAACTTCCACATCAGGCTCCAAAACTATACAGAGTTTTGCCCCAATAAACAAAACATAACTAAATATAAAAAAAGAGAAAGGAAAACAATGCCATTTACACCGTGCACAAAATTAACTCCAAATGGATCTTACACCTAAATGTCAACTGTGAAGTACAGAATTTCTAGAAGACACTGGAGAAACTAGGTCTCTCCAAGTTTGGCAAGTTGCCTTAAATATGCACCCAAAGCACATTGCTGTTGACTACAGAGATGTTTCTATACAAAGCTCCCTGATTGAAATGCTTTCACAGATGCAGCCAACAGAGTGAAGTATTTATAGGCCAGGACCTGGGTCTGCCGAGATGCTAGGATCACATGGGGCCTCACTGCACACTGAATGTGGCCGCAGGTCACCACTCAGCCTCCGGAGGGCCTGCCACACCGTCTCCCATGCTTCCCCATTCCTTCTTCCCCATCTTGGGATAGCATCCCCTTGCTCACCATGTTGTGACTTCTGTGCTGATCCATGCTCCCCTCACAATCCCCTACAGTGGCACTCACAGCACAGCAATCAATCCATTGGCA
>NC_048602.1:16752081-16769606 GCF_003668045.3 Cricetulus griseus | reverse complement strand
ACTAAATACAAAAAAAGAGAAAGGAAAACAATGCCATTTACACCGTGCACAAAATTACCTCCAAATGGATCTTACACCTAAATGTCAACTGTGAAGTACAGAATTTCTAGAAGACACTGGAGAAACTAGGTCTCTCCAAGTTTGGCAAGTTGCCTTAAATATGCACCAAAAGCACTTTGACCAAAAGTCAACACTTTGTAGTGTTGACTACAAAGATGTTTCTACACAAAGCTCCCTTATAGAAATGCTTTCACAGATGCAGCCAACAGAGTGAAGTATTCATATGCCAGGAACTGGGTCTGCCGAGATGCTAGGATCACACGGGGCCTCACTGCACACTGAATATGGCCGCAGGTCACCACTCAGCCTCCGGAGGGCCTGCCACACCGTCTCCCATGCTTCCCCATTCCTTCTTCCCCATCTTGGGATAGCATCCCCTTGCTCACCATGTTGTGGCTTCTGTGCTGATCCATGCTCCCCTCACAATCCCCTACAGTGGTACTCACAGCACAGCAATCAATCCATTGGCACTGTTCTGCTGTAAAAGCAAGCCTGCAGCATGGCTCCAGGAAGTGTCCTGCAAGACTTGTGACTAGTGGATTGGCTTGGTGTCCCTGATTGGTTAGGGAGGCTTGAGTGACAAGAGCACTTCCTTAAGGGTTAGAGTGTACTTAAAAAGGCACAGCACAGGGGTCCCTGGGCCTGATTTCTTCTCTAGATCCAGACCCTTTGGAGATTTGCAAAGACAGGAATTTCAGTATCACTTACCCCTGTCTCCAGCAGATGACCCAATGTCTTCCTGTGATTCACACGTATATTCTCTTTTTTGCTCCTCCACACAATGTGCCTAGCATGCACACATTGCAGACTGCAATGATTCTCGTATTCAACAGTTGGAAGGGTGACCAGGATACTAAAAAAAAATAAAGCGGGATTTTTATTACACAAAATAAGATGTTTCTGCCAGTGGTGGTGGCTCATGTATTTCATCCTAGCACTCAGGAGGCAGAGGCAGGTGGATCTCTGTGAGTTCAAGTCCAGCCTGGTGTACAAGAGCTAGTTCCAAAGCATCCTACAAAGCCACAGAGAAACCCTGCCTCCAAAAACCAACCAACCAATCAAACGAACAAAAAAGATGATTGTTCTGTGGATTCTTGCTGAGTTCAGAAGAACTTTTTTTACCTGGAAGTCATTGGCACTTCAGACAACCGTAAGAGACATTTAGGAACCAGATCATAAACAAGATGATATATTTTTCTCCTTCCAGAATACTGGGTGATCGCTCCATTGCATTGGAAGCTTTATTCCTGAAATTTATGTTAAATTTTTGACAAATAAATAATAATAAAAGTGTAACCTTCATGGTAATTTGAATATTAAGAGAGTATGGGCCTATGAAGAATGCCATTAAGAGCACGGTAGTGAGCCAGCACATTTTCCTCAGTGGGCCGGTGAAAAAACACTAGCATCATTCAATATTTTCTACTTGAACAAGACTGGTAGAATGAATTTCTCCTAGTTTGTAGATGGTAGATATATTAGAATGTCTCACAGGGTCTGGCCCAGTTAGTGCAACAATGGCTGTCTACCAGTGGAAATTTGAAGAGTCCAGTAGTTGCTTGGTTTATGGATCTGGACCTCTCAGCTGCTTATCAGTATTCACGAGTGTTCCAAAGAATTGTGCTCTAAAGCTATTAAAGGAATAGACTCAGTAGCCAGAGCTAGGGCAAGCAGGCAATGAGAGAGAGAGAGAGAGAGAGAGAGAGAGAGAGAGAGAGAGAGAGAGAGAGAGAGAGATCTCCTCCTTCAATACCCTTTGTATATGTACACTGCTGCCAAAAGATGTGACCCAGATTATAGATGGATATTTTTCTCATGATTTTTTTATTTTTTTGAAGTGTGTTTGTGTGTGTGTGTGTGTGTGTGTGTGTGTGTGTGTGTGTGTGTGTGTGTGTAGACAGCATTTATCTGTGTAGCCCTGCATCACATTCTATAGATCAGGAAGGCCTCAAACTCAGGAATTCCAACTGCTTATTCCTCCCGAGGGCTGGGATTAAAGTTCTGCACCAACACCAAGCTGTTAAAAGTGGATTTGATCACCTCCAAAGATTTAGATTAAATGTATGTGTTCCCATTTAAAAATTGTTAATAAGTCGGGTGGTGGTGGCACACGCCTTTCATCCCAGCACTCGGGAGTCAGAGGCAGGCGGATCTCTGTGATTTGGAGACCAGCCTGGTCTACAAGTGATAGTTCCAGGACAGGCTCCAAAGCCACAGAGAAACTATGTCTCTAACCGCGCCCCCATAACAAAACAAACAAAAAACCCATTCATAAGGAAATGCCTGCCAGGCAATGGTGGAGCATGCCTATAATTCTAATACTTGAAAGGTAGAGGCAGGTGGATCTCTGTGAGTTTAAGGCACCCTGGCCTTCAGATGGAGTTCCGTTACAGTTTCAAACCCTGTCTTGAAAAACCACAAAAGAAAAACCAAAATGCCTTCCAGGTGGTGGTGACACTTGCCCTTATTCCAGCACTTTACAAGCAGAGGCAGACGGTTCTTTTTGAGTTCAAGGCTAGCCTGGTCTACAAAGAGACTTCCAGGACTGGCTCCGTATGTACTGAGAAACACTGTCTCGAAAAACCCAAAGAACAAACCACATTCAAACAAACAAAAAAAACACCCCACCTTGTTGAGTTTTAGGTATTTACAGATTTAGTCAGTTTGAATACCTGGAATAGCCATCACAACAACAAAGACAGCAATCCTTTTTTTTCTGTATTCATATGAATTTGCAAACTGTCCTTTCAAGGTCTTTAATGAATTGTGTTGGAATGCTGATGGAGATTGTGCTGAATCTGTAGATTGCTGCTAGTAGGATGAATCTTTTTTACTGTGTTCATCCTACTGATCCATGAGCATTGGAGATCTTTCCATCTCCTCATATCTTCAATTTCTTTCTTCAAATGCTTAAAGTTTTTATGACATAAGTGTTTCTCTTGCTTTGTTAGAGTTACTTGAACATATTTTTTTATTACATGAGGTCATTGTGATGGTTGCTGCTTCCTTTACTTCTTTCTCAGGCTGTTTTCCATTTTTATATAAGAGGGCTACTGATTTATTTTCTTTAGGTACTCTTGTATCCAGCTGCTTTGCTGAAAGTGTTTGTCACATGTACTTCCCTTGCTGAAATTTAGGGTCACTTATGCTGCACCATAATTTCATCTACAAGTAACAATTCTTCCTTTCCAAATTATATTCCAGTGATGTCCTTCAGCTGTTTTATTGGTCTATCTAGAACTTTGAGTACTATACTCAGCAGCTATATAGCTTATAACTTTGTCTTGTTCCAGATTTTATTGGAATTACTTTGAGTTTCTCTCCATTTAATTCGATGTTGTCTATAGTCTTGGTGTGAAGGTCCTTTATTATGTGTATTTATGTATCTTGTATCCCTAATCTCTCCAAGACTTTTATGATGTTTGATTTTGTCAAAGGCTTTTTTAGCATGTAAAGGGATGATAAAAAATTGCTTTTTTGCTTGTTATTTTTTAAATTGTTTTAAAGGTAAACAGTAGTGTATTCCTTAGTTAATATAATATTCAATGATTGCTGTTCATTATTTATCATTCACTAGTAGTTCAAGTTGGTTAGACATATAGTCTTGAAACCCTGACAGGCATTATTTATTAAGCATATCATTAAAATTTTAATTTTTATGTTTAGGCTTAAATCAACTCCTCCCAGTTACTTCCCCGGATGTCTAAATCTATACCCTAATTATTTATGTGTAGATTTTTTAATTCTTTAGTTACTACTCTTATTTACATATCCATCCCCCCATTCCCTCACCCTCCCATCCTCCCATATTCCCCACCAACCCTCCCAACCCATCCTCCAGCTCCTCCCCAGGAATAATGAGGCCCTCCACAGGGGACATCCAAAGTCCATCATATCATTTGGGGGAAGGCCTAGGGTCTCTCTGCTGTATCTGGGCTGCAATAGTATCCCTCCATAGGGAATGGGCTCCTGAAGCCCATTTGTGCTCTAGGGTTAGAGACTGGCTCCACTGTTAGAGGTCCCATAGACTGTCTTGGCCTCCAAGCTGCCATCCACATTCAGAGGGCTTGGTTTGGTCCAATGCTATTTCCCCAGCTTTATGACTAGGGTCTCCATGCTCTCAGTAGGTCAGGTCAACTGTTCCTGTAGCACCATCTTGGCTCCTTTGCTCCTCCCTCCTCCCTCTCCACAACTGGATTCCAGGAGTATGGTTCAGTGCTTAGCTGTGGTTGCTTGTTTCTGCTTCGAACAGCTACTGGATGAAGGCTCTCAGGTGGCAGGACAGAGGGCCAAAAAAACTGTTTTTAAAGTTTTTTTTATGTTGGATTATATTTACTGGCTTTTGTATATAGTACTATCACTGCCTTTGTGAGATGAAGCCTACTCCATTGGTTTGGATGATATTTGATGTGTTCTTGGAATCTGCAAGTTTTTTATTGTTCATCTATATTCACAAGGGAAATCTGTCAGTAATTATCTTTATACTTACCACAACACTAGAAATCTGCGCTGAATTAGGTTAATGATCTCAAGGTTATCAAGCAGTGGGGCTATGATCCATTGAATACCTGAAGTTGGCATCCCCACGGCCGTCCTCCTTCACACATTGCAGTCTCCAGATTAGTAAGGGGCAGTCCCATTGTCCTCTGTCAAATTCAATGTACCTGATGGAGTAGCTTCTCACATAAATTATCTATGATCATTTAGAAACAGGAGCCTGAATGTATGGGTATCTGTGTAACTATGTCATCATAAAATGAATTGGATAATGTTCCTTCTGTTTTTATTTTAGCAAATACTTTGAAATTCTGGTAAAACTCAGTGGTAAAACCATCTGGCCCCCTTTTTTGAGGCTTGCAATGAATTGTTTTGTTTCACTAGGGTTTATAGGTCTCTCTTCAAATTGTTTATGTGATGTTGATTGAACTTTGGTAAGTGGTACCTATCAAGAAAATATCCATTTCTTTTAGTATTTCCAATTTGGCAGACTTAAGGTTTTTTCCCTAAGTATTTCCTTTTGGTTCTCTGGCTTTTCTTGTTGTTTATTGTTATACCCCCTTTAAATTTCTGATTTTATTAATTAGCATATTCTCTCTGTGTCTCTTTGTTTTGATAAGGTTTTGTCTGTCTTTTTGATTTTCTCAAAGAACCAAATATGTTCTTCACTGATACTTGTATTTCTCTTTGTTTCTATTTTGTTAATTTTAACCCTCATTTAATAGTTTCTTCCTGTCTATGCCTGTTGTGTATTCTTACTGATGTTTGTTTTCAGCATAGATATCAAGAATTGAAGTGTCATATTGGTGGAGTTTTCCTTTGAATATAGATTTATCCTCCTGATCTCTTGACTAATTTTTGTTTGAAGTCAATTTTAGCAGATACTAAAAAGGCTAATCAAGCTTTCCTGTGAAGATTAGTAAGTAAATTTGGGGACTAATATGGAGAAGAAAGGGAATCAGCCATAAATGCAGAAGGTCAAAGGGGAGAGTAGTGGGGGAAGAAGGCAAACTAGGAAATCACATCACCAAAAACATATGAAGATACCATGATGAAACCCTATACTTTGTATTCTAAAATAAAACAAAGAATTTAAATTGAGGGTCATTAAGATAGATAAATGGGAAATGGCAATTCCCACCAAAGCTGACAACCTGAGTTCAGTTCCAGAGACCCGAAGGGTAAGAAGCTAGAACCAACTTCTGAGAGTTGTCCTTGGATTGCTAAGGTCTGTGTGGTAGAACAGGTAATTAAAACACAGAGAAAAGAACTTTTAATTACAAATTAAAAGTAGGGGCAGTAGAGCTAGGTCAGAGGCAAAAGGTGTTTACTGTTCTTCCCAGGAAACTTCCTTCACTTCTCGATATCCATGTCAAGTGGCTTATAATAGCCTATAACTCCAGCTCCAGACAGGCACATGCATGGTATACATTCATAGAGACACAATTCACATAATGAAGACAAATGCTTTCATTAAAAAGTCTTAAATAATAAACTCAACAAAGTATCATGATAAATCAGGGCAAGTTAGGAAGGGTAATGGGGTAAAATCATATTCAGTGTCAAGCCTATAGGACCAGAGTTAAATGTCTAGGTGTCATGGTGGATAGAATGGGTCCCTAAAACTTGTCTTTTGTCTACACACACACACACACACACACAGAGAGAGAGAGAGAGAGAGAGAGAGAGAGAGAGAGAGAGGCATTCAAATACTGGCAAATACTGGCACTGACACACACTTCAAACACACATATAATAAAATTTAAAATTAGAATGTAAAATGTCAACTGACATATCCTAGCAGTAATCAGTCTATATGAGAATTGCAAATTAATTCAATTTAAAAGAACATTAAGAATAAATTAAATTAGGCAGTTAAAAGATTTTTAAAACATCACTGAAACCAGTTATGGCAAATCTCAACACGTGGGAGGTACGGCAGGCAGATCAACACTCTGCAGGGTAACCTAGCCTTTGTGAGCCCATTTCAAACATACCAAAACCAAAATACTAAAACCAAACAAAAACCCAACAAACATGTAAGACTCATACTTTTGGTTTTCAAACTTATTCTAAAGATATAAGTAATTAAAACTACATGGGACTGACATACACAGACACATAGACATAGACCAGTGGAACAGATGGCCACAAACATATATGGGCAAATGACTTTGGACGATTGTGCCAAAAACCACTCATTAGGAAAAGAACAATCTTTTTAACAAATGGTGCTAGGAAAACTGTGTACCCATATACAGAATAATGAGGCTGAATGCTTACCTAAGACCATATACAAAAAAATCAGCTCAAAGTGGACCAAAGAAATGCACCTAATACTTAACACTGTTAACTTAGAGAAACAAGGAATAAAAAGCCTGACAACATTGACATGAGCAAGGATTCCATGTATAACATCAAAAACAGGTGTGGTGGAACTCACATGTACCCCAAAACTTGGGAGGCTGAAACAGGAGGTCAGCATTGAGTTCAAACAGACAGTTCAATTTGAGTCTAGGCATAAAGCTACATAGTGATACATTGGCACCAAACACAGATACCAGACAAATTGGATATAACACCCAGCAGCCTGAGCAAGCCTCATATGTTGCTTATTGAAATTTAATAATGGATTTGTACCAGAAATACTACTTGGTAGGGAAAAGGCTAACCTGACAGGAAAGAGAAAAACCTATCCCAAAATTACTGTGCATGACAGACACAATGTAAACACGTTTCACTGGAAAAAAAAAAGAAACTTCATAGAGCAAGTCTTGAAGTGTAGGAGGATAATAAGGACACATAATATGTTTTATTTATCATTTTATGTGATAACTAAAAACATGTTTGTTACAGTGGTCTTTTGTTTGCTTTTCAAGACAGGGTTTCTCTGTGAATTCCAAGCTGTCCTGGAGATCATCTTGTAGACCAAGCTGGCCTCAAACTCAGAGAACTCCCTCTGCCTCCTGAGTGTTGGTATTAAAGGCCTGTGTACCACACCCACAGTTAGTGTTCTTTATAACTCAAATATTTTGTAAGTAACAAAGGAAATAATAGCACTTAGGAAAGGTAGTACTGCCTAATAATAATTGTTGATATTCTGGTTTATCCCTCTCCCCGGGTCCTGGTCAACCTGGCCCTGTTCCTGCTCTTGACTCCTCTCCTCCTCCCATCCTGGTGGTTTTTCCCGAGCACCTGCCTGTCACTCCACACCAGTCCTCTCCAGGGCCTGTGCCTTCTTCTTAGGGAACATTTCCTGGTCTAGGAGGCCTCTCTAGCCCTTGGGTTCCCTCCCTGTCCTGGGATCAATCTTCTCTGCTCTTCTCCAGGTAACCTTTCCTCACCTCTGTTTTTAACAGGTGTTCACTCCTCACAGACAGCTCAAAGACTGTCAAAGTTTGCATGGCAACATCAAAGATGCCTTATGTAGCTGCATAAGGAATCTGCATGCAGAGGCCATGTGGAGATGGGCCAAAGGCTGCTCCATGAATCCAGTTTTAATGGCCCCAAATGCTGAAACTTGTTCTAAACTTCTCCCTTTCCCATTATAAGCAAGAGCCTCCTGCCTGTTCTCTCTCTTTCCATTTCTGCTGTCAATGGGTTAAAACCTATTCTCCCTTCACTCCATTTCAAAATAAACTCCATGTGGGTTTGTTGCGTTTGGTGGATTGTGTTTCATCACCTGAAGCTGCAACAAAGAACAACAACAACAGCAATAATAAGAACAGTAATAATAATCTGTAGAATAACTGTTAACAGTGCATCTGTTGGAATAGCATGATAGCTCAGGTTACCAGCACATCTTGTTCTTCCAGAGGACTGGAGTTCTGTTTCTAGCCCCCAACAATGGTGACTCCAACCACCTGTAACTACAGCTCCTAGAGATGACAACTTCTCCTCTTCTCCATGGGCACTTGCATGTTCAGGGTTTCTCTTTGTAGTCCTTGCTGTCTTCCAGCTCAGAGATCCACCTGCCTTTGTCTCCAGAGTGCTGAGATGAAAGCCTTGAACCACCACTGCCTGCCTAAATTCTATTTTAAGTGCATTTGCCTTCCTATTGATTAAAAAGAAATCCCAAAGTTAAGAAACTACAGTGAAGCTCCACAGAGCAATGGTCAAGTGCCTTTGGCTAGACTGGAAGTCACTGCCACACTTCCTCTGTGACACCTAGTTTAAAAACTTGGTCATCAGTGGGGTCTGGTAGCTCAAGATCGAACTGCCTGTAACTTCAGGAAATCAGGAGGCTGCAGCAGAGAGACAGCCAGAGTTTGAGGCCACATAGTAAGAATCTTTCTCAGAAAGCCAGCAAACTGACAGTCACAGTGGCACACACTTGTCACCAACCACTTCGGAGGTAGAGGCAGGAAAATCAGGCCTGAAAGGTCCTGTTGTGCTCCATAGAGAGCTCAAGATGAATGTGCACCACACGAAATCTTCTGGAAGGAAGGCGGGAAGGAGACCAAAGACATATACAAGAGCTACACACCAAAACAGAACAAATATCTACACTGAGTCACCAAATCTTACCAAGGACTTACATAAAAGATTTTTAAATTATTTCAATTTCAGAAATATTTTCAGAGTGACAAAAAAGAGTTCTAGGGAAAAGGATCTAGCCAAAGAAACATACCCTGGGCAGAGCCAAAGAGACACACTTTGACCCAGCAACCAGAACCAAAGAAATGTACCCTGACTCTGAATCAAGTGCCAATAAAACACTTTGTCCCTAGAATCATAGCAAGTGAAAGAAGTACACCCTGGCCCTAAAACTAGAGCCAGAAATCCAAAAAGACCAGTAAAAGGAACACACTTTGTCCATAGAACTTGACTTCAATCTGGCCCTAAGTCCATGCAGAAAACCAAACAATCCCTGAACAGGAGAGCTAGCCAATCAGTTCAGGGATTCAAATTGGACCAATCCCCGCCCCCTGGAAAAACTATATAAATACTGTGTCCCCGTGGAACTGGAAGATGAGGAAGGAGAGGGAGGAGGAGGAGGAGGAGGAGGAGGAGGAGGAGGAGGAGGAGGAGGGAGGAGGAGGAGATGAAAATAAAGTTCCCTGAAGAATCTTTGAGGGAAGACCTTCCTTTGCAGCAAAGAGTGAGGGGCAGCAGAGCCGGAAAGAGAGGGGCAGAGCAACTGCTGAAGAGAGCAGCCGAACAGCAATGGCTGAGCGAAGAGCAATGTCCTAACACTTCTGTCAGGGGAAACACTGACAGAGCAGAGTTATTCCTCTCTGGGGAACGGAGCCGAAACAAATTCGCAGGAGAAGCCCTTTTCTGCTGGAGCAGAGCTGAAACACTGGGGAAGCCTCCCTAGGAACGGGGCTGTGAGCTGCTGTGCTTGCAGTGACCTGTGGTTTTCCTTGGCTCCCGAGCTCCAGGACACCTTTCCCCCTGAGCTGTGTAACACACTCAGTGTCCCGTGACTCCCGAGCTCCAGGACACCTTTCCCCCTGAGCTGTGTGACACACTCAGTGTCCTGTGGCACCCGAGCTCCAGGACACCTTTCCCCCTGAGCTGTGTAACACACTCAGTGTCCTGTGGCTCCCGAGCTCCAGGACACCTTTCCCCCTGAGCTGTGTAACACACTCAGTGTCGTGTGACTCCCGAGCTCCAGGACACCTTTCCCCCTGAGCTGTGTAACACACTCAGTGTCGTGTGACTCCCGAGCTCCAGGACACCTTTCCCCCTGAGCTGTGTGACACACTCAGTGTCCCGTAAATCCCGAGCTCCAGGACACCTTTCCCCCTGAGCTGTGTGACACACACAGTGTCCTGTGGCTCCCGAGCTCCAGGACACCTTTCCCCCTGAGCTGTGTAACAAACACACTCAGTGTCCCGTGACTCCCGAGCTCCAGGACACCTTTCCCCCTGAGCTGTGTGACACACTCAGTGTCCTGTGGCACCCGAGCTCCAGGACACCTTTCCCCCTGAGCTGTGTAACACACTCAGTGTCCTGTGGCTCCCGAGCTCCAGGACGCCTTTCCCCCTGAGCTGTGTGACACACTCAGTGTCCCGTAAATCCCGAGCTCCAGGACACCTTTCCCCCTGAGCTGTGTGACACACTCAGTGTCCTGTGGCTCCCGAGCTCCAGGACACCTTTCCCCCTGAGCTGTGTAACACACTCAGTGTCGTGTGACTCCCGAGCTCCAGGACACCTTTCCCCCTGAGCTGTGTAACACACTCAGTGTCGTGTGACTCCCGAGCTCCAGGACACCTTTCCCCCTGAGCTGTGTGACACACTCAGTGTCCCGTAAATCCCGAGCTCCAGGACACCTTTCCCCCTGAGCTGTGTGACACACACAGTGTCCTGTGGCTCCCGAGCTCCAGGACACCTTTCCCCCTGAGCTGTGTAACAAACACACTCAGTGTCCTGTGACTCCAGAGCTCCAGGACACAGGTCCCATCGCAGCCGCCCAAAAGACCTTCCAAGTGTTGCAAGGGGAACCTGGAACAGCACCGAAGGCAGATGTAAGGAATCCTGGGCTGAGCAGAGCGTTGCAATCTGCCAGTGACGCAGAGGCCAGCAGGATGCCTGAAGCTGTCGTACACGCTAATTACACACATGCTAACACACAAGGAAAACGCTTGGAAAGCTAACCCTAACAACTGGAACAAGCATCGCCCTTTCTCTAAACGTTCCCTTTGCAATCGGGTGCAGGGCACCGGATCCACGAACCCGTGGCGATCGCAGCCACGGCAGAGGCCACCTGATTCCCAGAGCTGCCCACCAGCCGTGGCACACTCAGAAGAACGAATGAATTAAAAATCCGGGAGACACTTTGAATGTCAATCCTGCAAAGAGCGGACCCGCACATCCTCCCTTGACTCACAATTGACTTCTGCAATTGCCGCGGTGATGACGTAGACGCGCCGCGGTGATGACGTAGCCTGTGTTTCTTCCCCTCCCCGCGGCCTCTGCCACTTACACAGAGTGCTGTTTTGTTTACCGTCGCCATGGACACCGCGGCGCCGGGAAGATGGCGGAGGCGCAGAGGGGAAGACACTTGCGTTCTGCGCCGCCTGCAACAGTAGTGTTGACTGTCGCCATGGTGATCGCGTCTCCCTAAGTCCGCCTTGTTGGCGGCGCGGATTTGATGACATTTTCTGCCTGGGCCAAAGCCCTGTGTCTGCCACTATCGCCCAGAAGTTCTTTGTTTATTTTCGCCATGGTGACGGCGGCGCGGATTGCTTGACACATGTACGGCTGCCAGGTTATGAAGCCAAGGGGAAGCGAGGACAGCGGATTCCAGGAATCCTTCTGTCCTTTATTACACAGATTCCGTCTGTCCGTCCTTCTCTCCCCAGTGTCCCTCTGTCCTTCTCTCCCCTGTGACCAGCTGTCTGTCCTTCTCTCCCCAGTGACTGTCTGTCCTTCTCTCCCCTGTGACCAGCTGTCTGTCCTTCTCTCCCCAGTTCCGTCTGTCCTTCTCTCCCCAGTGACTGCCTTCTCTCCCCTGTGACCAGCTGTCTGTCCTTCTCTTCCCAGTGTATGTCTGTCCTTCTCTCCCCAGTTCCGTCTGTCATTCTCACCCATTGTTTGTCTCTCCTTCTCTCCCCAGTTTCCTTCTTTCAGTCATTCTCTCCCCAGTGTCCTTCTGTTGTTCGCTCCCTAATGTCCATCTGTCCTATTCTTTCCAATGTCCGTCTGTCTGTACTTCGCTCCCCAGTGGCCATAAATCATTCTCTTCCCAGTGTCCGTCATGCCATCCTTCTCTAACTACTGTCCATCTTTCCTCTCTCCAGTGATCTTCTGTCCTTCTCATACCAGTGTCCCTCTGTCTTTCTCTCCCCAGGATCCCTAAGTCCGGCTTTCTCTCCCCAGTGTCCATCTGTTCTTCTATTTCCAGTGTGTGTCTGTCCTTCCCTCCACAGTGTCTGTCTGTCTTTCTCTCCCCAGTGACATTCTGTCCTTCTCTCCCCAGTATCCATCTGTCCGTCCTTCTTTCCCACTGTCCATCTGTCCTCCTCTCTCTAGTGTCTGTCTGTCCTTTTCTCCTCGGTGACCATCCATCTGTACTTATCTCCCCAGTGACCTTCTGTCCTTCTCTCCTCAGTGTCTGTCTGTCCCGCTCTCCCCAGCGACTTTCTACTTCTCTCCCCAATGTCCATCTTACTTCTCTCCCAGTGACCAGCTGTCTGTCCTTCACTCCCCTGTGTCCATCAGTCCTTCAATCCCAGGTGTCCATCTGTCCTTCACTCCCCAGTGTCCATCTGTCCTTCTCTTCCCAGTGACTGCCTGTCCACTCCTCAGTGACCAGCTGTCTGTCCTTCTCTCCCCAGTGTCCATCTGTCCTTCTCTCCCCAGTGTCCATTTTCTCTCCACAGTGTCACTCTTTCTTTCTCTCCCCAGTGTCCCTATGTCTGTCTTTCTCTCTCCAGTGTCTGTCTGTCCTTGTCTCCCCAGTGACTTTCTACTTCTCACCCCAGGGTCCTTCTGTCCTTCTCTCCCAGTGACCAGCTATCTGTCCTTCTCTCCCCAGGCTCTGTCATTCACTCCCCAGTGTCTGTCAGTCCTTCAATCCCCAGTGTCCGTCTGTCTCTCCTTCCTTCCCAGTGAGTCTGTCCTCTCCCCAGTGTCCCTCTGTCCGTCTTTCTCTCCGCCATGTCCATCTGTCCTTCTCTACCCAGTGACTATCTATCTGCCCTTCTCTCCCCAGTGTCTGTCTGTCCTTCCTTCATCAGTGTCCTTCTATCTTTCTCTCCCCAATGATCTTCGGTCCTTCTCTAACTCTGTGTCTGTCGGTCCTTCTCTCCCCAGTGACAATCTGTCGGTAGTTCTCTCCCCAGTATCCATCTGTCCTTCTCTCCCCAGGGTCTATCAATCCTTCTCTCCCCAGTGACCATACATCTGTCGGTCTATACTTCGCTCACCAGTGTCACTCTGTCTTTCTCTCCCCAGTGTCCATCTTTCCTTCTCTCCCCAGTATCTGTCTGTCCTTCTCTCCACAGTTTCCTTCTGTCTTTCTCTCCCCAGTGACTCTGTTTTTCTCTAACCAGTGTCCCTCTGTCTGTCTTTTTCTCCCCAGTGCCCATCTGTCCTTTTTTCCCCATGTCCATCTGTCTGTCCTTTTCTGTCCAGTGTCCATAAGTCCTTCACTTCCCAGTGTCCATCTGTCTGTCCTCCTCTACCCAGTGTCCGTCTGTCCTCTCTCCAGTGATCTTCTATCCTTCTCATACCAGTGTCACTCTGTATATCTCTTCCCAGAGTCCCCCTATCTGTCTTTCTCTCCCCTGTGTCCGTCTGTTCTTCTCTTCACAGTGTCTGTCTGTCCTTCCCTCCCCTGTGTCTGTCTGTCTTTCTCACCCCAGTGACCTTCTGTCCTTTTCTTCCAGGTGTCCATCTATCCTTCTCTCTCCATCTGTCCTCTCTTCTCTCTCCATCTGCCCGTCTGTCCTCTCCTCAGTGGCCATCTGTCTGTCCTTCGCTCCCCAGTGGTCATCTGTTATTCACTCCCCAGTTTCTTTCTCTGCTTCTCTTCCCACTGTTTGTCATTCCTCCTCAGTGTCCATCTGTCCTTCTCTTCCGAGTGTCTGTCTTTCTGTCCTTCTCTACCCAGTGTCCATCTGTCCTCTCCCCATTGACCTTTTGCCCTTCTTTCCTCAAGGTTCGTCTGCTGCTCTCTCAGCAGTGACTTTGTAATTCTCTCCCCAGTTTCTGTCTGTCCTTCTATCCCAGTGACCAGCTGTCTGTTTTTCTCTCCCCAGTGTCCTTCTGTACTTCTCTCCCCAGTGTCTGTACTTCTCTCCTGAGAGTTGTTCTGTCCTTCTCTCCATATTGTTCATCTGTCTGTCGTTCTCTACACAGTGTCCATCTGTCCTTCTCTACCCATTGTCCATCTATACTTCGCTCACCAATGTCACTCTGTCTTTCTTTCCCCAGTGTCCATCCGTCTTTCCCAAGTGTCCGTCTGGCCTTCTCTCGCAAGTGTTCACCTGTTCTTCTCTCCCCATTGTCCATCTGTCTGTCCTTCTCTACCCAGTGTCCATCCTTCCTTCACTCCCCAGTGATCATCCATCTGTCCTTCTCTCCCCAGTGTCCGTCTATGCTTTGCTAACCAGTGTCCCACTGTCTTTCTCTTCCCAGTGTCCTTCTGTCCGTCTTTATCACCCCAGTGTCTGTCTGTCCTTCCCTCCCAAGTGTCTGTCCATACTTCGTTAACTCCCCAGTGTCCGTCTGTCCATCCCTCCTCAGTGTCCATCTGTCTTTCTCTCCACAGTGTCTGTCTGTCTTTCTCTCCCCAGTGACATTCTCTCCTCTCTCCAGTGTCCCTCTGTCTGTCCCTCTTTCCCAGTGTCCGTCTGTCCATCTCTCCCCAGTTTCCTTCTGTACTTGACTCCCAAGTGTCCATCTGTCCTCCTCTCCCCAGTGGCCATCTGTACTTCTCTCCCCAGTGTCCATCTGTCCTTTTCTTCCCAGTGTCCATCTGTCCTTCTCACCACAGTTACTGTCTGTCCTTATCTCCCCAGTGACCTTCTGTCATTCTCTCCTCAGTGTCTGTCTGTCCTTATCTCCCCAGTGACCTTCTGTCATTCTCTCCCCAGTGTCCGTCTGTCCTTCTCTCCCAGTGACCATGGATCTGTCCTTCTCTCCCCAGTGTCCATCTATACTTTGCTCAAAGTGTCATTCTGTCTTTCTCTCCCCAGTGTCTGTCTGTCCTTCTCTCCCCCATGTCTGTCAGTCCTTCTCTCCCCAGTGTATCTGTCTACTCCACTGTGACCACCTTTCTGTCCTTCTCTCCCCAGTGTCCATCTGTCCTTCACTCCCAAGTGTCCATCTGTCCTTCTCGCCCCAGTGTCTGTCTGTCCAGTCCCCAGTGACCATCTGTCTGTCCTTCTCTCCCCCATGTCCTTCTATCCTTCTCTCCCCACTGTCCATCTTTCTATACCCAGTGTTACTCTGTCCTTCTCTCCACTGTGTGCCTCTGTCTGTCTTTCTCTCTCCAGTGTTCTTCTGTGCTTCTTTCTCCAGTGTCCATCTGTCCTTCTCTCCCCAGTGTCCATCTGTCCTTTTCTCCCTAATGTTCATCTATTCTTCTCTCCCCATTGTTCATATGTCCGTTCTTCTCTACCCAGTGTCCATTTATCCTTCTCTCCCCAGTGAACATACACCTGTCCTAATCTCCCCAGTGTCTGTCTATCCTTCGCTCAACAGTGTCACTCTGTCTTTCTCTCCCCAGTGTCCATCTGTCCTTCTCCCCCAGTGTCCATCTTTCTTTCCCCAGTGTCACTGTCCTTCTCTCCCCAGTGTTCTTCTGTCTTTCTCTCCCCAGTGTTCTTCTGTCTTTCTCTCCCCAGTGTTCTTCTGTCTTTCTCTCCCCAGTGTCCATCTGTGCTTCTCTCCTCAGTGTCCGTCTGTCACACTCTCCCCTGTGACTTTATCCTTCTCTTCCCAGTGTCCATCTGTCCTTCTCACCCATTGTTCTTCTCTCCTCTCCACAGTTTCATTCTGTCTGTCATTCTCTCCCCAGTCTGTGTTTCTTTTGCTCCCCAGTGTCCATCTGTCCTTCCCTTCCCGATGTCCATCTGTCTGTCCTTCTCTCCCCAGTGTCTGTAAGTTCTTCTCTTCCCAGTGTCTGTCTGTCTGTCCTTCTATACCCTGTGTCTGTCTGTCCTCACCCCAGTGAACTTCTGTCCTTCTCATACAAGTGTCACTCCGTCTTTCTCTCCCCAGTGACATTCTGAACTTCTCTCTCCAGTGTCCATCTGTCCTTCTCTCCTCAGTGGCCATCCATCTGTCCTTATCTCCCAAGTGACCTTCTGCCCTTCTCTCGTCATTGTCCATCGGTCCTGCTCTCCACAGTGAATTTCAACTTCTCTCTCCAGTGTCCGTCTTTCCTTCTCTCCCAGTGAACTGCTGTCTGTCCTTCCCTCCCCAGTGTCGGTCTGTCTTTCTCTCCCCAGTGACTTTCTGTCCTTCATTTCCCAGTGTCGTCAGTCCATCTCATCCCAGTGTCCATCTGTCCTTCTCTCCCCAGTGTCCATCTTTCTCTCCCCAGTGTCAATCTGTCCTTCTCTCCCAAGTGACTTTGTCCTTCTCTCCCAGGTGTCTGTCTTTCCTACTCAAACCAGTGTCCGTCTGTCCTTCTCTCACTAGTGACCAGCTGTCTGTCCTTCTCTCCAAAGTGTCAGTCTGTCCTTCTCTCCCCAGTTTCCTTCTTTCAGTCGTTCTCTCACCAGTGTCTTTCTGTTCTTTGCTCACTAATGTCTATCTGTCCTTGTCGCGTCCACCCTTGACCAGCAAGAACGACGCAACACGGAGGAATCTTCTTCTCACAGTTTATTGGGAACCTTGATTTACAGAAAGTTGCCCCGAACCAAGGAAGGCGGGGCTTAATATAGTCAGCAACTACCAATCATCTACGCCCAGGTGGCACTCTAGGATAGGTTGTCACCAAGCAGATTTAGAAGGATACATGGCCTCTCTCCTTATAAGGAGTTGTTTACCACAGAGTGCACTCACCGTCGGGCTGGCGGAAGGCGGAAACTGGTGCCATCTTTTAGGCACAGTACTCTGCAGCTACCAACATGTCCTTCTCTTTCCGATGTCCGTATGACTGTACTTCTCTCCTGAGTGGCTGTAAGTCTTTCTCTTCCCAGTGTCCGTCTTGCCATGCTTCTCTACCCAGTGTCCTTCTGTCTTCTCCCCAGTGATCTTCTGTCCTTCTCATACCAGTGTCACTATGTCTTTCTCTCCCTAGTGTCCCACTGTCTGTCTTTCTCTCCCCACTTTCCATCTGTTCTTTTATTGCCAGTGTCCATCTGTCATTCCCTCCACAGTGTCTGTCTGGCTTTCTCTCCCCAGTGACATTCTGTCCTTCACTCCCCAAACTACGTCTGTCCTTCACTCACCATGTCCATCTGTCCATCTCTCCCCAGTGTCCATCTTTCTCTCCCCAGTGTCACTCTGTCCTTCTCTCCTCAGTGTCTGTCTGTCCATCTCTCCTCAGTGTCCATCTGTACTTC
>NC_048602.1:16721930-16751581 GCF_003668045.3 Cricetulus griseus | reverse complement strand
GTCTCTCCTCAGTGTCCATCTGTCCCGCTCTCACCAGTGACTTTGTACTTCTCTCCCCAGTGTCTGTCTTTCCTTCTCTCCCAGTGACCAGCTGTATGTCCTTTTCTCCACAGTGTCTGTCAGTCATTCACTCCAAAGTGTATGTCTGTCCTTCTCTCCCCAGTGTCTGTCTGTCCATCTCTCCATAGTGTCCATCTGTCCTTCTATCCCCAGTGTCAGTCTGTCCACTCCACAGTGACCAGCTGACAGTCCTCCTCTCCCAAGTCTCTGTATTTTTCTCCCCAGTGTCCATCTGTCCACCATTATCTCCCAGGTGTCCATCTGTCCTTCTCTCAACAGTGTCTGTCCAATATTTTTATTCTCTGTCCAGTGTCCTGTCCTTCACTCCCCAGTGTCTGTCTGTCTTTCTCTATCCAGTGACCTTATGTCCTTTTCTTGCCAGTGTCCGTCTATGCTTCCTTCTCTACCCACTGTCCATCTGTCCTCTCCCCACTGACCTTCTGTCCTTTACTCCCCAGTGTCACTCTGTCCATCTCTCCCCAGTGTCTGTATATCCTTGCCTCCCCAGTGTCCATATTTCTGTCCCCAGTGTCACTCTGTCTTTCTCTACCCATTGTCCCTCTGTCCATCTTTATCTCCCAAGTGTCCATCTGTCCTTCTCTCCCTAGTGTCTGTCCATCATTCTTTCTCTGCCCAGTGTCCTTCTGTCCTTCTCTCCACAGTGTCTGTCTGACTTTCTCTACCTAGTGACCTCCTGGCCTTCTCTCCCCAGTGTCACTCTGTCCTTCTCTCCACAGAGTCTGTCTGTCCTTCTCTCCCCAGTGTCCATCTGTCCTTCTATCCCCAGTGTCCGTCTGTCCACTCCACAGTGACCAGCTGTCAGTCCTTCTCTCCCAAGTGTCCATCTGTCCTTCCCTCACCAGTGTCCATATTTCTCTCCCCCGTGTCCCTCTGTCCATCTTTATCTCCCAAGTGTCCGTCTGTCCTTCTCTCAACAGTGTCTGTCCATCATTTTTTCTCTGTCCAGTGTCCTTCTGTCCTTCACTCCCCAGTGTCTGTCTGTCTTTCTCTATCCAGTGACCTTATGTCCTTCTCTTCCCAGTGTCCTTCTATGCTTCCTTCTCTACCCACTGTCCATCTGTCCTCTCCCCAATGACCTTCTGCACTTTACACCCCAGTGTCACTCTGTCTTTCTCTCCCCAGTGTCCGTTTGTCCCTCTCTCCCCAGTATCCATCTATCCTTCTCTCCCCAAAGTACGTCTGTTCCTCTCTCCACATTGTCCATTGTTCCGTCAATCTCTACCCAGTGTAGGTATCTCCTATTCTCCCCAGTGTCCCTCTTTCTGTCTTTCTCTCCACAGTGTCCGTCTGTGATTCTCTCCTGTGTATCTGGCTGTCCTTTTCTCCCCAGTGTCTGTCTTTCCATTCCCCTGTGACTAGCTGTCTGTCTTTCTGTCCCAAGTGTCTGTCTGTCCTTCACTACCCAGTGTTTGTCTGTCCTTGTCTCCACAGTGTCTATCTGTCCTTCTCTCCCAAGTGTTCATCTGTCCTTCACTCCCCAGTGTCCATCTGTCCGTCTTTCTCTACCCAGTGTCCTTCTGTCCTTCGCTCACCAGGGACCATCCATCTGTACTTCTCTCCCCAGTGTCCATCTGTCCTTCTCTTCCCAGTGTAAGTGGGTCTGTCCTTCTCTCCCCGGTGTCTGTCTGTCTGTCTGTCCTTCTCTATTCAATGTCTGTATGTCCTCTCCTCACTGACCTTCTGTCCTTCTCTCCTCAGTTTCCCTCTGTCCTTCTCTCCCCAGTGTTCTTATGTCTTTCACTCTCCAGTGACTTTGTCCTTTTCTCCCAAGTGTCTGTCTGTCCTCTTCACCCCAGTGTCCATCTGTCCTTCTCTCCCGAATGACCAGCTGTCTGTCCTCTCTCCCCAGTGTTTGTCTCGCTCCCCAGTTTCCTTCTGTCAGTCGTTCTCTCCCCAGTGTCACTCTGTCCTTCTCTCCCTAATGCCCATCTGTCCATCTCTTCCGATGTCCGACTGTCTGTTCTTCTCTTCCCAGTGTCTGTCTGTCTGTCCTTCTCTACACAGTGTCTGTACTCTTTCCAGTGATCTTCTGTCCTCCTCATAGCAGTGTCACTCTTTCTCTCCCCTGTGTCCCTCTGTCTGTCTGTCTCTCCACATCGTCCATCTGTTCTTCTCTTCCCAGTGTCCTCTGTCTTCTCTCCCCCATGACTTTCCGTTCTTCTCTTTCGATTGTCCGTATATCTGTCCTTCTTTCCCAGAGTCTGTCTGTCCATCTCTCTCCAGTGTCCGACTGTCCTTGGCTCCTCAGGGACCATACGTCTGTCCTTCTCTCCCCAGTGTCCGACTGTCATTCTCTCCCTAGTTTCCTTCTGTCCTTCTCATACCAGTGTCTGTCTATCCTTCTCCCCTCAGTGTCCATCTGTCCTCTTCCTAATGTCTGTCTGTCTGTCCTTCTGTACTCAGTGTCCGTCTGGATTCTTCCCAGTGACCTTCTTTTCTTCTCTCCCCAGTGTCTGTCTGTCTGTCTGTCGTTTTCTACACAATGTCCTTCTGTCCTTCTCTCACCAGGGACTACCTGTCGGTTCTTCTCTCCTAAGGGTCCGTCCCTCCTTTTCTACCCGGTGTCCATCTGTCCTTCTCTTCCCATTGTCCATTGGTCTGTACTTCTCTCCCCAGTGTCTAACAATCCTTCTCTGCCCAGTGTCTGTCTGTCCATCCTTCTCTAACCAATGTCTGTCTGTCCTCTCCCCAGTGACATTCTGTCCTTTCTCAGCAGTGTCCATCTGTCCTTCTCTGTCCAGTGTCCTTATGTCTTTCTCTCTCCAGTGACTTTGTCTTTCTCTCCCAAGTGTCTCTCTGTCCTCCGCTCACCAGTGTCCACCTGTCCTTCTCTCACTAGTGTCCGTCTGTCTTTCTCTGCCAGTCTATCTTTCCACTCCCCTGTGACCAGCTTTCAGTCTTTGGCCCCAGTGTCCGTCTGTCCTGCTCTCCCCAGTGTTCCTTTTTCTCTACCCAGTGCCACTCTGTCCTCTCCCCATTGTCCCTCTATCTGTCTTTCTCTCACCAGGATCCGTCTGCCCTTCTCTCCCCAGTGTTCATTTGTCCTTCTCTCCCCAGTATCCCTCTCTGTCCATCTTTATCTCCCCAGTGTCCGTCTGTCCTTCTATTCTGACTGTCTGTCTGTCCTTCTCTTTCCAGTGTTTGTCTGTTCTTCTCTCCCCATTGTCCATCGCTCCATCGTTCTCTACCCAGTGTCTGTCTTTCTCTCCCAAGGGACCATCCATCTGTCCTTCTCTCCTTGGTGTCCGTCTATCGTTTGCTCACCAATGTCCTTCTGTCTTTCTGTTCCCAGTCTCTGTCTGTCTGTCTGTCCTTCTCTCCCCATTGTCCATCTGTTCCTTTCCCAGTGTCTGTCTATGCTTCCTTCTCTACCCACTGTCCATCTGTCCTCTCACGAGTGACCTTCTTTCCTTTACTCCCCAGTGTCACTCTGTCTTTCTCTCCCATGGTCCCTCTGTCTGTCTTTCTCTCCTCAGTGTCTGTCTATCCTTCTTTCCCTGTGTCCATCTGTCCTTCTCTCTCCAGTGTCCGTCTGTGCTTCTCTCCTCAGTGTTCGTCTGTCCTTTTCTCCTCAGTGTCTGTCTGTCCTTCCCTTCTGAGGGTCTGTCTCTCTGTCCATCTCTACCCAGTGTCCATCTGTCCTCTCCTCAGTGACCTTCAATCCTTCTACCTCAGTGTCCTTCTGTCCCGCTCTCACCAGTGACTTTGTACTTCTCTCCCCAGTGTCTGTCTTTCCTTCTCTTCCAGTGACTAGCTGTTTGTCCTATTCTCCCGTGTGTCTGTCTGTCATTCACTCCACAGTGTATGTCTGTCTGTCCTTCTCTCCCCAGTGTCTGTCTGTCCTTCTCTCCACAGTGTGCGTCTGTCCATCTTTCCCCAATGTCCATCTGTCCTTCTATCCCCAGTGTCAGTCTGTCCACTCCACAGTGACCAGCTGTCAGTCCTTCCCTCCCCAGTGTCCATATTTCTGTCCCCAGTGTCACTCTGTCTTTCTCTACCCATTGTCCCTCTGTCCATCTTTATCTCCCAAGTGTCCATCTGTCCTTCTCTCAACAGTGTCTGTCCATCATTTTTTCTCTGTCCAGTGTCCTTCTGTCCTTCCCTCCCCAGTGTCCGTTTGTCTTTTTCTCCCCAGTGACCTCTTGTCCTTCTCTCCCCAGTGTCTGTCTGTCCTTCTCTCCACAGAGTCCGTCTGTCCTTCTCTCCCCAGTGTCCATCTGTCCTTCTATCCCCAGTGTCCGTCTGTCCACTCCACAGTGACCAGCTGTCAGTCCTTCTCTCCCAAGTGTCCATCTGTCCTTCCCTCACCAGTGTCCATATTTCTCTCCCCAGTGTCCCTCTGTCCATCTTTATCTCCCAAGTGTCCATCTGTCCTTCTCTCTAACAGTGTCTGTCCTTCATTTTTTCTCTGTCCAGTTTCCTTCTGTCCTTCACTCCCCAGTGTCCATCTGTCTTTATCAAGTGACCTTATGTCCTTCTCTTCCCAGTGTCCTTCTATGCTTCCTTCTCTACCCACTGTCGATCTGTCCTCTCCCCAGTGACCTTCTGTCCTTTACTCCCCAGTGTCACTCTGTCTCTTTCTCATGGTCCTTCTTTCTGTCTATCAATCTTCACTGTCCATCTGTCCTTCTTTCCAAGTGTCCATCTCTCCTTCTCTCTCCATTGTGCATCTGTGCTTCTCTCCTCAGTGTTCGTCTGTCCTTCTCTCTCCAGTGTCTGTCTGTCCTTCTCTCCTCAATGTCCATATTTCTGTCCCCCGTGTCACTCTGTCTTTCTCTCCCCATGGTCCATCTGACTGTCTATCAATCCCCACTGTCCGTCTGTCCTTCTCTATCCATTGTGCATCTGTGCTTCTCTCCTCAGTGTTCGTTTGTCCTTCTCTCCCCAGTGTCTGTCTCTCCTTCCATCCCCAGTGTCCATATTTCTGTTCCCAGTCACTCTGTCTTTCTCTTCCCATTGTCCCTCTGTCCGTCCTTATCTCCCATTGTCTGTCTGTCCTTCTCTCCCCCGTGTCTGTCCATCATTCTTTCTCTGCCCAGTGTCCTTCTGTCCTTCCTTCCACAGTGTCCGTCTGACTTTCTCTACCTAGTGACCTACTGTCCTCCTCTCCCCAGTGTCCATCTGTCCTTCACTCTCCAGTGTCCATCTGTCTTTCTCTAGCCAGTGACCTTATGTCCTTCTCTTCCCAGTGTCCATCTGTCCTTCACTCCCCAGTGATCGATTGCCTTCTCTCCCAAGTGTACATCTGACCTTCTCTCCCCAGTTCCGTCTGTTTTTCTCACCAATTCTTCATCTCTCCTTCTCTCCCCAGTTTCCTTCCTTCAGTCGTTCTCTCCCCAATGTCTTTCTGTCCTTCACTCCCTAATGTCCATCTGTCCTTCTCTTCCCTATGTCCATCTGTCTGTACTTCTCTCCCCAATTGCCATAAGTCTTTCTCTTCCCAGTGTCCATCTGTCCTATCCCCAGTGATCTTCTGTCCTTCTCATTCAAGTGTCATTCTGTCTTTCTCTCCTCAGTGTCCCTCTGTCCGTCTTTCTCTCCCAGAGTCCTTATGTTCTTCTCTTACCAGTGTCTGTCTGTCCTTCCCTCCACAGTTTCTATCTGTCTTTCACCAAGGACCTTCTGTCCTTCACTTCCCAGTTTCCCTCTGAACATCCCTCTTTCCCAGGGTCGGTCTGTCCTTCTTTTTCTGAGTGTCTGTCTGTCCTTCTCTACCCATTGTCTGTATGTCGTCTCCCCAGTGACCTTTTGTACTTCTCTCCTCAATGTCTGTCTGTCCCTCTCTCCCCAGTGAATTTGTACTCCTCTCCCTATTTTCTGTGTGTCCTTCTCTCCAAGTGACGTGCTGTCTTTCTCTCCCCAGTGTCTGTCTGTCCCTCTCTCCCCAGTATCTGTCTACCCTTCTCTCCAAAAAGTACATCTGTTCCTTTCTCCACACTGTCCATTGGTCCCTCATTCTCTACCCAATGTCCGTCTGTCCTATTCTCCCCAGTGTCCCTCTCTCTGTCCTTCACTACCCAGTGTCTGTCTGTCCTTGTCTCCCCAGTGTCCATCTGTCCTTCTCTCCCCAGTGTCCCTCTATCTGTCTTTTGCTCCCCAGTATCCATCTGCACTTCTCTCCCCAGTGTCCATTTGTCCTTCTCTCCCCAGTGTCCCTCTGTCTGTCTTTATCTCCACAGTGTCTGTCTGTCCTTCTTGCCCCAGTGTCTATCATTCTTTCTCTTCCCAGTGTCCTTCTGTCCTTCCCACCCAAGTGTCCATCTGTCTTTCTCTACCCAATGACCATCTGTATTTCTCTCCCCAGTGTCAGTCCATCCTTCTCTCCAGTGTCCATCTGTCCTTCTCATCCCCAGTGTTCATCTATCTTTCCACAGTGTCATTCTGTCCTTTTCTCCCCAGTGTCCTGTCTTTCTCTCACAATTGATTTGTCCTTCTCTACCATGTATGTCTGTCCTCCTCAACCCAGTGTCCATCTGTCCTTCTCTCCCCAGTGACCAGCTGTATGTCCTTCTCTCCCTAGTGTCCAGCTGTCCTTCTCTCCCCAGTGACCGACTGCCTTCTCTCCCCAGTGTATGTCTGACCTCTCCCCAGTTCCCTCTGTCCTCACCCATTGTTCATCTCTCCTCCTCTCCCCAGTTTCCTCTCACCAGTCGTACTCGCACCAATGACCTTCTGTCCTTAGCTCCCTAATGTCCATCTGTCCTTCTTTTCCTGATGTCCATCTGTCTGTACTTCTCTCAATCAATTGCTGTCTTTCTCTTCCCAGTGACCTTCTGTCCTCTCCCCAGTGATCTTATGTCCTTCTCATACCAGTGTCACTTAGTCTTTCTCTCCCCGGTGTCCCTCTGTCTGTCTTTCTCTCCCCAGTGTCCATCAGTTCTTCTCTTACCAGTGTCAGTCTGTCCTTTACTCCCCAGTGTCCGTCTGTCCTTCTCTCACCAGTGTCCATCTGTCCTTCTCTCCCCAGTGTCCATCTGTCCATTATCTACCCAGTGTCCTTCTATCCTTCTCTAATCAGGGACCATCAGTCGGTATTCTCTCCCAAGTATCCGTCTGTCCTTTACTCCCCAGTGTCCATCTGTCCTTCTCTTCCCAGTGTAAGCGGGTCTGTCCTTCTCTCCCCAGTGTCTGTCTGTCCATCCTTCTCTATCCAGTGTCCATCTGTCCTCTCCCCAGTGACCTTCTGTCCTTCTCTCCCCAGTGTCCTTATGTCTTTCTCTCTCCAGTGACTTTGTCTTTCTCTCCCAAGTGTCTGTCTGTCCTCCTCTCCCCAGTGTCCATTCTGTCCCGAGTGATCCACTGTCTGTCCTTATCTCCCCAGTGTCTGTCTGTCCTTCACTCAACAGTGTCCGTCTCTCCTTCTCTCCCCTGGGAGAGGCTGCCTTCGCTCCCCAGTGTCCGTCAGTCTTTCTCTCCACAGTGTCAGTCTGTCCTTCTCAACCACTGTCGTCTCTCCTTCTCACCCAGTTCCCTTCTGTCAGTCGTTCTCTCCCCATTGTCCATCTGTTCTTCTCTCCCTAGTGTACCTCTGTCTGTCTTTCCCTCTCCCGTGTCTGACTGTCCTCTCCCCCGTTTCTATCTTTCTCTCCCCAGTCTGTTTGTCCACTCCCCTGTGACCAGCTTTCATTCGTTCTCTCCCCAGTGTCTGTCTGACCACTCCCCAGTGACCTACTGTCTGTCCTTCTCTCCCCAGTGACCTTCTGTCCTCTCCCCAGTGTCCATCTGTCCTTCTCTCACCAGTGTCCATCTCTCCTTCGTTGTCTACCCAGTGTCCTTCTGTCCTTCTCTCACCAGGGACCATCTGTCTGTACTTCTCTCCCTAGAGACCTTCTGTCCTCTCCCCAGTGTCCGTCTGTCCTTCTCTCCCCAGTGTCGATCTGTCCTTCTCTCACCAGTGTCGATCTGTTCTTCTCTCCCCAGTGTTCATCTGTCCTTCTCTCCCCAGTGTCCATCTCTCCGTTGTTCTCTACCCAGTGTCCTTCTGTCCTTCTCTCACTTGGGACTATCTGTCTGTACTTCTCTCACCAGTGTCTGTCTGTCCTTAACTCCCCAGTGTCCATCTGTCCTCCTCTTCCCAGTGTCTCTCTGTCCGTCCTTCTCTACACAGTGTCTGTCTGTCCTCTTCCTAGTGTCTGTCTGTCCGTCCTTCTCTACACAGTGTCTGTCCTCTCCCCAGTGATCTCCTGTCCTCATAGCAGTGTCACTCTTTCTCTCTCCAGTGTCCCTCTGTCCATCTGTCTCTCCGCATTGTCCATCTGTTCTCCTCCCAGTGTCGATCTGTCTTCTCTCCCAAGTGACTTTCTGTCCTTCTCTTCCCAGTGTCCATCTGTCCGTCCTTATTTCCCAGTGTCTGTCTGTCCTTCTCTCTATAGTGTCAGTCTGTCCTTGTCTCCTCAGTTACATTCTGTCCTTCTCTCCTCAGTGTCCGTGTGAATTTGTACTTCTCTCCCCAGTGTCTTTCTGTCCTTCGCTCCTCAGTGTCCATCTGTCCTTGCTTCCCAGTGTCCATCTGTCTTTCTCTCCCCAGTGTCTGTCCATCTGTCTTTCTCTGCAGTGTCCTGTCCTTACATCCCCAGTGTCTGTCTGTCTTTCTCTCCCAAGTGACCTTCTGTCCTTCACTCCCCAGTGTCCATCTGTCCTTCTCTTCCCAGTGTCCATCTGTGTTTCCTTCTTTCCCCAGTATCCATAAGTCCTTCTCTTCCCAGTGTCCATCTGTCTGTATCTACCTTGTGTCCATCAGTCTTCTCCCCAGTGATCTTCTGTCATTCTCATACAAGTGTCACTCTTTCTTTCTCTCCCCAGTGTCCCTCTGTCCATCTTTCTCTCTCCAGTGTCCATCTGTCTTTTCTTCCCAGTGACTGTCTGTCTTTCTCTTCCCAGTGTCTGTCCATCCATCGTTCTCTCCGCAGTGTACTTCTGTCTTTCCCTCCCTAGTGGCCGTCTGTCTTTCTTTCTCCAGTGTCCATCTGTTTGTCCTTCTCTCCCAGTGTCCGTCTTTCCTCTCCACAGTTTCCTTCTGTACTTCTCTTCCAAGTGTCTGTCTGTCCGTCATTCTCCCCCCGTGTCTGTCTATCCTTCTCTCCTCAGTGTCTGTCTGTCCGTCTCTCCCCAGTGACTTTGTACTTCTCTCCCCAGATTCCATCTGTCCTTCTCTCCCAGTAACCAGCTGTCCGTCCTTCTCTCCCCAGTGACTGTCTGTCTTTCTCTCCACAGTGTCCATCTGTCCTCTCTCCCTAGTGTCTGTCTGTCCTTCTCTCCTCATTGTGCATATGTCCGTCGTTCTCTACCCATTGTCCATCTATCCTTGTCTACCCAGTGGCCATCTTTCTCTCCCCATTGTCACTCTGTCCTTCTCTGCCCATGTCTTCCTTTCACTCCCAAGGTCTGTCTGTCCTTCTCTCCCCAGTGTCTGTCTGTCCTTCAGTGCCCAGTGTCCATCTGTCTTTCTTTCCCCAGTGTCCATCTTTCCTTCTCTCCCCAGTGTCTGTCCATCCGTCTTTATCTCTCCAGTGTCCATTTGTCCTTCCCTCCCCAGTGTCCTTCTGTCTTTCTCTCCCCAGTGACCTTCTGTCCTTTCTCTCCCCACTGTCCATCTGTCTTTCTCTCCCCAGTGTATTTCTGTCCTTCTATCCCCAGTGTACTTCTGTCTGTCTTTCTCTCCCCAGTGTCTGTCTGTCCTTCTCTCCCAATGTCTGTCTGTCCTACTCTCCCCACTGTTTGTCTGTCTACTCCCCAGGGACCAGATGTCTGTCCTTCTCTCCCCAGTTTCCATCTGTCCTTCACTCCCCAGTGTCTGTTTGTCCTTCTCTCCCCAGTGACCGTCTGTCCTCTCCCCCGTGTCCATTTGTCATTCTCTCCCCAGTGTCCATCTGTCCATCATTCTTGACCCAGTGTCCTTCTGTCCTTCTCTCCCCAGTGACCATCCGTCTTTACTTCTCTCCCCCATGTCTGTATGTCCATATCTCCCCAGTGTCCATCTGTCCTTCTCTCCCCTATGACCATCTCTCTGTAGTTCTTTCCCCCGTGTCCGTCTGTCCTTCTCCCCCCAGTGATTTTGTATTACTCTCCCCATTGTCCATCTGTCTGTCCTTCTCTCCCCAGTGTCTGTCTGTTCTCCTCTCCCCAGTGTTCATCTGTCCTCTCCCCAGTGTCCATCTGTCTTTCTCTCCCCAGTATATTTCTGTCCTTCTATCCCCAGTGTACTTCTGTCTGTCTGTCTCTCCTCAGTGTCTGTCTGTCCTTCTCTCCCAATGTCTGTCTGTCCTACTCTCCCCATTGTTTGTCTGTCTACTCCACAGGGACCAGATGTCTGTCCTCCTCTCCCCAGTTTCTGTCTGTCCTTCACTCCCCAGTGTCTGTCCTTCTCTCCCTAGTGACCATCTGTCCTCTCCCCGTGTCCATTTGTCCTTCTCTCCCCAGTGTCCATCTGTCCATCATTCTCGACCCAGTGTCCTTCTGTCCTTCTCTCCCCAGTGACCATCCGTCTTTACTTCTCTCCCCCATGTCTGTGTGTCCATATCTCCCCAGTGTCCATCTGTCCTCTTCCCAGTGTCAGTCTGTCTGTTCTTCTCTCCCCAGTGTCCATCTGTCCTTCTCTCCCCTGTGACCATCTCTCTGTAGTTCTCTCCCCCGTATCCATCTGTCCTTCTCTCCCCAGTGATTTTGTATTTCTCTCCCCATTGTCCATCTGTCTGTCCTTCTCTCCCCAGTACCGTCTGTCCTCTCCCCAGTATCAATCTGTCCTTCTCTCCCCAGTGTCTGTCTGTTCTCCTCTCCCCAGTGTTCATCTGTCCTTCTCTCCCCAGTGTCCATCTGTCCGTCATTCTCTACCCAGTGTCCATCTGTCCTTCACTCCCCAGTTTCTGCCTATCCTTCGCTCACCAGTGTCACTCTGTCTTCTCTTCCCAGTGTCTGTCTGTCCGTCCTTCTCTCCCCAGTGTCTGCCCATCCATCTTTCTCTCCCCAGTGTCCATCTCTCCTTCCCTCCCCAGTGTCCATCTGTCCTTCTTTCCCCAGTGACCTTCTGTCTTTCTCTTCCCAGTGACTTTCTGTCCTTCTCTCCCAGTGTCCATCTGTCCTTCTTTCCTCAGTGTCTATCTGTCCACTCCCTAGTGAGCAGCTGTCTTTCCTTCTCTCCCCAGAGTCAGGTTTTGATGGCGCATGCCTTTAATCCCAGTACTCGATAGGCAGAGGCAGGCGATCTCTGTTATTGTGAGGCCAGCCTTGTCTACAGAGCAAGTTCCAGGACAGCCTGCAAAACAATACAGAGAAACCCTGTCTCAAAAAAAACAACAAAAAAAGAATTCCTGTGTGGCCCCAGGGGAAGAGAAAACCAGAAAAATGAGGGGAATCCTGAGGTGGGGACTTTTATCAGCCCTCTAGCTTGGAACCCTCAATAGCAGGATTTTGGGGTTGGAGTTTGGACTGAGGTGACTCCAGATGAGGGCCCACTCCTAGTACTTTGGGTGAGGAGTTTGAAATGGGGCTACCAAACAGTCCCACCTTTACATAGATATAGAAGCAAGAAGGGTCTCCACTTAAAGAACCCAAACTCCCTGGGTATAAGTGCTTAGGTTTAAATTTGGCTTCTTTCTACTGACAAGGGAGGATGTGGGGTGAGGGAAACAGGACAAAGTGGGCTCACATTCAGCAGGAAGTATGGTGTACAAGTATTCCCTTAGCTGCCATCCCAGGCATCTGTTGCTTGAGGAGATGGAGAAGGTAGGTTGGCTGAAGCTTCTGCCATAACAGGGAGGTTCAGTTGGAAAGAGGCTGGTGCAATTCATTTGGTGTTTGTTAGCACTTTTCCAAACTCTGCCCTCATAGGACCATGGGCAGGAACTCCCCTGGATTCACCTCAGTTCAGACTCTGCCTGTAAAATCCCTGCCATTTTACCACAGAGAACAGGAAAGGAACAAGAGCTCCTGAGCAAATTTGGATAATTTTGGGAGAGGGGAGAGAGTTAGGACAAAGAGAAGGAAAGAAGAGAGTGGCAAAGAGAACATGAAAGATCAGGGATATTGATTTGGAGGGAGACTAGAGGAGAGCAAGTAAATAAATACCTTAATAGAGGGAGCCATTATAGTTTTAAATGGAAATCTGGAACTCGGGAAATGTCCAGAGATCTACAACATTGACCCAAACTAAGAATCTAAGCAATAGTGGAGAGGCTTCTTTAATGCTCTTCTGCAATAATGAGATTGATGACTACCTTATATGCCATCCAAGAGCCTTTATCCAGTATCTGGTGGAAGCAGGAGATACCCACAACTAGACACTGAGCTGAACTCTGGAATCCAGTTGCAGAGAGGGAGGAGTGAAGAGCAAAGGTGTCAAGCCCAGGCTGTAAAAACCCACAGAAACAGTTGACCTGAACAAGGGGGAGGTCATGAACCCCATACTGATAGCTGGGAAACCAGCATAGGACTGTTCTAGACCCCCTGAATATGGGTATCAGTTGGGAGGCCTGGCCAGCCTATGGGGCAAATTCATTGGAATCAGTATTTATCCCTAGTGCAGGAATGGACTTGGGAGCCCATTCTCAATTCAGGGATACTCTCTCAGCCTAGATACATGGGGGATGGTCCAGGCCCTGGCCCAAAATGATTGACAGATTTTTATAATCCCTCATGGAAGAATTCACCCTTCCTGGGTAGCATAAGTGTGATGGGATGGGGTTCTGTAAGAGGCATGGGAAGATGGGGGCGAGAGGGAACTGGGATTGAAATGTAAAATAAGATGGCTTCTAATTTAAATGAAATTTATAAAATAAAAAAAGAACAGGAAAGTTGGGGTGGTAAAATATCTGAGCTAACAATTGCTGGTGCCACAGTCCTGAAGTACTGAGACTTCAAGAAATTTAGTGGACACTGGCTTGAAAGAGTCACAGTCTCCCTTTGTTCTGTGGTCCTCCCACCATACCGAACCGTTTTCATCTTGGATGACTATGAAATCCTGAAATTCCTATCTCCAAAGTACCTTGATTCCAGGCTTTTGCCACCATGCCTGACTTAGGTGGCTTCAGCTTCACTTAGTGAGGCATTAAAATGATGTGAGGACTGACATGAGGATTTGCACATAACTATATTCAAAATCTACTTAGAGAAAGGTTTGCATCAAATGCAGAAAGACTACAATTGATGAGAACCTTCTTCTGTTACTAGAGTTAGGACCAGAGCCTGTGTCCTGGCTTCCCTAACCACCCAGGGTCAGTCACAAACTGATCTAGTCCCAAATATAATGCAGGCACTCTGGAGTCACAATGGACAGATCTCTCTGATGTCCTAAGACAGCCTAGTCTATGAAATATGACGAAAGTAATAAAATATTTAAGACTTATTTATTCGGGTTGACTAATTTGAAAATATATGGCAAATAATCCATTCCTGAGGTCTTAACAGGCTTAGATAGAAGACAAATATATGCAAAACTAAATAATCTAATGAAACAATATAATGTCTTTTCCCTATCTTTAAAACACTTCCACATTCTCAGTTCCTGTTTATCCTGTAAGGTGGTCAGATATGAAGTAAATGTTTCAATCTCTATTTCAATCTCCCAATTCTCATTTGGGAGACTCCAGACTTTTCCCACAATGAGATTCCCATTGAAATTAGTTGTTGTTTTTTTTTTCATTTTTCAAGACATGGTTTCTCTGTGGCTTTGGAGGCTGTCCTGGAACTAGCTCTTGTAGACCAGGCTGGTCTCGAACTCACAGAGATCCACCTGCCTCTGCCTCCCGAGTGCTGGGATTAAAGGCCTGTGCCACCAACGCCTGGCTGAAATTAGAATTTTATGGGTCTTCTGTTTTACTAGTTGTAGGCCAAAAGCAGAGCCCACAAAGTTGACTTCTGGTGTCCATATAAATATCATGGTCTAAATCCTGTAATCACATTGCCGACAAACACATATAACAGGAAATTTTCTTTTTCAGTAAATTGCCATGACATTTAAAGCATCTCTGGATAATCCACTTTGAAGGCACTACTTCAAGATGAAGTGCCCCCATGGTAAAATAATGAGGACATATAAAAACAAGGAATTTCAAAATAATTGCTTATATACATATCCATAGCACATGAAGCTATATTGTGAAATAATTTCGTGGACCACATGGTGACCATTGCTGCTTGACAAAGTTCCAGCATTTCAACACTGCAGATCAACCACACTTCTCTATCACCTGCAGAGGCAGGCCGATGTCTATGAGCTCCAGGTCAGACTGGAAGAATGAGCTACAGGACAGCCAAAGTCACACAGCAAAGCCCTGCATTTTAAAATGTGATGAGATAACCCAATTCATTTAAACAATTTGGTAAACAGTTCACATTGTCTTAAATTTCAATAAAAAATGATTCATGTGAAGGCAGGCTGTTAATGAGTTCACCAGACCCCAGATATGTGGTTGTTTTATTGGGGAACACCTTACACAGATAATAATAAAGAACTGCATGGCATTCCTGGTACAAAAGATGCAGTCTCTGCTGCAACCCAAAAGAGAGAGACCAAGTGAGAGAGAGCCAGCCCCTCGCTTCTCCACCTTCCGGTCATGTACACAGAACCAAAGACACTGTACAAGAGACTCTGAAAGATCTCTCCCATCTGAGTAGTAGGTCCCCTACAGTCTCTGATTTTCTACTGAGGCCTGGCAGACAGGACCAGGTTAGTAGAAGATACACAGCACAATGGTTTAATCTGAACAAAGAATTCCTTTGTGGCCACAGGGAAACAGAAATCACAAGGTGAATCCTGAGGTGGGGACTTTGAATGCCATCTGGCCTTAGAGCCAGGAATATCCAGCTTTTGAGGGACAGAGTCTGAACTGAGGTGACTCCCAGTGAGGGTCTATCCTTAGCATCTTGAGGGAAGGGTTTGGAATGAGGTTACCAAATATTCCAAACTCTTTGCATAGATATAGAAGCCGGTAGGTCTTCCACCTAAATAACCTTGACTCCTTGGGTATAGGGGTATTGGTTTAAGTCTGGCTTCTTCCTGCTGACAATGGACAATGTGGGGAGGGGGGAGTAAGGACTTGGTGGACTCACATTCAGCAACGGGTATGGGTAGAGAAGTATTCTGTTAGCTGCCACCCTGCAGACCACAGGCATCTGTTCCTTGAGGAGGCAGATAAGGCAGGTTGGGTGAAACGTCTGCCATAGTAGGGAAGTGGGTGTCTAGGTGGTATTTGGTATCACTTTTCTGAATCCCACCCTCAGGGTGCCAACAGCAGGCCCTCCCCTGGATTCACCTCAGTTCAGACTGCCTTTTTTTATTTTGTTTTTGGTTTTCTCTGTGGCTTTGGAGGCTGTCCTGGAAGTAGCTCTTGTAGAACAGGGGGGTCTCGAATTCACAGAGATCTGACTGCCTCTGTCTCCCAAGTGCTGGGACTAAAGGTGTGCGCCAACACTGAAACGCCAGACTCTGTCTTTTAAAATCTCACTATCGGAGGCTCCACCCCCATGGGGACCAAAACCTCCCACCTCTGGATTCACCTTGTGATTCCTGATTTCCTGTTCCCCTGGGAGCACCCAGGAATGCTTTGCTCAGAAGAAACATGGATTTACTAATTTTTTCTGATTAAGTCATTGCATCACCAACCATGGGTTTCCATTTCACTTTCCAGTATCCGGGAAAGGGAAGGGAAGTGTTTTGCTCTTATCTTCACAGGAAAGCTCATCTCCAGAAGGCAAAGGACACTGCATGGGTAGATACTTAAGAAGAGAAGGTAGCTATAACCATCAAAAAAAGGAATGTGCCATACAGTAAACTTTACAGCTCTCTCAGAGAACTCTATTTCTCTTTATTTCCTAGTCCCTATTCAATTAAACCAATGCTGGATTTAGAGGCAGATTTGGGTTTCCTCTTCTAAAATCCAAGCACTTTATTTAACTAAACTTTAGACTTTCTGTATAGTAACAAGAAGCCAATTGATGTAATACAGAATAAAAGAAGAATTTCAGTGCTGTCTTTGTCTTTTCTTGGATCTTTCTTTCAAGGTGTACACCCTCTCATAATCGTTATTCACCCATGGTTGCCATTCCCAGTATGTGTACATCACAAGCAAACATTTCTCTGCTGTTTATGTTCAAGTCCCACACAGCCAATGAAGACCTGCCTGACAGCAATCCCTGGACACCCCCGGAAAGAAAATGGGCCACACATCCCTGTCTGCACTGGATCCAACTTGTTCCATTTCAACTGACACTCCTGCCAGATATTCGGGTACTGACTTCAATCAAGTTGAGGATTTCAAGCGATATATTCAATCAAGCAAATCCCATCTAACATGGACTGTATACAATTCATTCAAGACTTTTACTATACTAACATTTTCTTCCTACAGGACCCCACAAGGATGTCATCATCCCATTTCAGCAGGAAGTAACTTGGAGGATGCTACGTCCCCTTTCCCCATTGTTGTCACTTAGGATAATGTATATACCTAGTTAGGGATAGCTTCCTATTGTTTATGGTTAGGATTGGAAGGAGGTGTTCAGGCTTGGACACCTCTTTCAGATGACTTTAGGGTTTAGTTAAAATAGACATATTTAGGATATAACATAAGCAGATTGTTGTATCTTATATTTCACCTTTATGATTGTTAATTTTGCATACTTTACACTGTTAAGTTTTAATCCTCTTTAAGAATAAAAGGGGAATTGTAGGGAAATCTGTAGTCACACCTGCGGGTGCGTGGTCAGGGTGCCATAGAGTGAGAGGGTCAGGTGGCTGGATTTCACTTTCAGTTTTGCTTTTTGGCTTGCTGTACAGACTGCTGCCACGCTGGCTGGCACGGTCGCTCTGTAAGAAAGGCTTTTCCCTATTAAATACCCTTGTATTCTACCTGATTCTGTATTGGTAATTTTCCACTTTACCCCAGCAAGCAGCATCCTTATCCACTGAGCTGTTTCCCCAGACAATGATTTCTTTTGTTGCTGAATAATGTTTGTTTGACAATGTTAAGCAAATTGTGATCCTATATGCCGTTTTCAAAAATTTTTATTTTCTTTATATTTTTCCCTCTAAATTTCGTTCAAATTTTAGGGAATAATCGGTTTTTAAGAAATTATTGACCTTTGCACCATAATCAAATATCTGTATAGATTAATAGGATAACTTATTAGCAGCCAAGTTTGGAATAAGCATATGAAAGTTGAGATATAAGGATTTTTTGAAATCACATACCTTGAAATTTCACTTATTTTATATATGTATATACATTTTATTTCTTAGATTTAGTCACTTTTTATTTTATGTAAATGCATGTTTTGCCTACATTTATGTCTGCATACCATATGTATGCCTGTTGCCAATTGAGGCCACAAGATAATATTTGGTCTCCTGAGACTGGAATTACAGATGGTGGTGAGCCACTGTTTAGGCATTTGCAGTCAAACCTGTGTCCTCTGCAAGAGCAACAAATGTTCATTACTAGTCCATTTACCCAGTCCAAAGTAATAGATTTTGAATAGATAGTACATTTATCTGCTTTAATCTAAAGGGAATGGAGCTGGGTGTGGTAGTACCTGACTGTATTCCCAATACTCATAAGTCTAAAGCGTAAATAGTATGAGTTTGAGGCCAGCCTGAGCTACATACTGATATTTATCTAAAAAAGACAATAAAGAAAACATAGCTGAGAACTTGGTCCTTTTACATGAATATGAATTTATCCATCTGATTATAAAGCTTCTGGATAGCAAAAAGCAACTGGTGACAGAATGAAAATGCATTTTAAAGAACTGGAGACAATCTTTGCCAACTACTCACCTGATTTGAGATTCAGATGCTGACTCATTAAAACTCAAAAAATTAAATACCCCAATAACCAACATTTTAACCAATAAATGGGGAAATAAGCTGGAGAGTAGAAGGATAAATATCCATTAATTGCATAAAGCTTTCCATTTACGCATCAGGGAAAATGCAAATCAAAACTGCCTTAAGATGGCATCTCACCCTAGTCAGAAGGGAAACTATATGTGCTGGCCAATGAAAATGGAGTTGGGACAAGCATGAGAGACACTTCTGTACTACTAACAGGAAAATAAATTAGTTCAGCTATTGTGAAATTTAAAATAAAGGGCCCATGAACACTGAAACTGGACCTGCCATAAGATCCATTGTACACCTGAAACAAACAGCCCTGTGCACCCATTCACACTGCATAGTATTCTGAACAGTCAAGTTATAGAGTCAACCTAAGTAGATATCCAAAGAAGGAGAGATCCCAATGTGGCATCATAAGTCTGCAGTCTTTGCACTTAGGCAGGAGAACCAAGAGGTTAATGACAACTGGAGCTACACTGAGACCCTGTCCCCAAACAACAAAAGCAGATAAGCAGATGAATAAATAAAGACAATAGAGGATATGTAAACAATGCAGTGGAGAGGTTGCTTTTGTCCTATAGGATTTTGTTGTTTAAAGTGTGCATAATGTGAAGTGTGTTTCAGTTAATCAATAATGCTCAATGTAACAAATCTTACAATGGTTGGTTATTTTATTAATTACTAAGTGAGGAGGGTGACAACCCCCAACTACAGTTTTTTCAATTGTTTTTATGCTGCTTTAGTTCTTTACTTTTTAATATATTTATCTGTGTGTGATATGCATGTGTATGTGTATAAATGAGGGCCTTGAGTGCCATGGCACACGAATGGAGGTCAAAACTACTTTGGGGTTTGGTTCTCCCCTTCTACCTTGTTTAAAATGGTGTCACTTTTTTGAGATTTTGATTTTATTTGATATGTTTGACTATTTTGCTTGCATATATGTCTGTAGATCAAGTGCAGTCAGTGCCCAAAGAGGGTGCCAGATCCTCTGGAAATGGAGTTATCGACACTTATTAGCTGCCATGTGGGTGCTGGGACTTAATCCCATGTTCTTTCTAAGGACATCTTTTGCTGGTAACTGCTGAGTCATCTCTTCAGCCCAAGCTCTTTCTTTTGCAGTTGTTTGCACTCTGTACTGAAGACTAGCTGGATTTCAAGCCTCCAAGGTGTCTCTTGTATCTCCCTCCCATCTTACAATGGGAGCACCTAGACTGCAGATGTAGACATCTAGCTCTGGGGATATGAACTGCAGTCTTCAGGCTTGCTTTCTCACTGAGCTGTCTAGTGGCAGGGAAAACATGATTGTCAAGCCAGCTCTAACCAGGCCGTGGGGCTAGAGGCTGATGTTTTCATCATATCAACCGTCAAGAAGAGAGAAACTGAGCCAGAAACAGTCCACAGTAGCATTCAAAGCCCATCCTGCAGTGACATTCTTCATGCAAGTAGGCTCCACCTCTTAGGGGTTCCCAAGCACCCTACAATCAATTGTTCAAACACACAGTCCTATGACATACACTTAACATTTCAACAATAAAAAGTGGGAAAGGAGCTTTTATACAACACTGCTTTACTAAATTTATTAGTTCTCAAAGTTGTTTTGGCTTCAATACAATTTATCTTCTTGAACACATTTACAAAAAATTTAAATATTTGCCTGTTGATTTCACTGTATCAGTTTCAATTTTACATCTAAACTTCTCCCATACATAAAGGTCAATTAGTCAGTTTTACTCACATGAAAGTGTTGATAGTCAAGTCAATGATAACAATGAAGACAGTGGAGACAGTTGGCCTGGTAATGTTGATTGTAATCTTGCCTGGACACAGAAGTACCTAAGAGACACACCTTTTGGTCTTCTGGAATGATGCTTTTAGAGATGGTTAACTGAGGATGAAGACCTATCCTGAATGTGGACACCACCATCTAATGGGCTTGACTAGTGGACTGATTACAAAGGGGATAAAAGGGCTGCCTGGCAGCATTCATCTCTCTCTGCTCCCTGATACTGAGGTGAGTGAGCAGCATTCCACCACCATGCCTCCTTCCATGACAAACTACAACCTGAAATTGTGAGCCAAAATAAACCCTCCTATTCCTGCAAATCTCTTGAGATAGTCTCTATCTCGGGCTGCTTTCAAACTCCCTATGTAGCCAAAGATGGCTTTGAACTTCTGGTCATCCTGCCTCTGTCTCCCAAGTACAGGGCTTTGAATATAACTCAGAGCCTCCTGAATGCCAAACAGGTGACATTATCAACTGAGCTATATCCCCAGCCATGAAAGTACCCCATACCAGGTATTTGGTGCTAGCAATGAGAAAATGAGTGAATAAAAGGTGTAAACATCCCAATAGCTACATCCAGTATGCCATATTCGGTCAGGGAATTTGATTGTATTTGCTCATCCATAGCAATTCTGCACATAGGAACCTTGCCAGTCCAACTCAAGGGCATGAAATGATTACTTTAGCTTCTATACTCAGTGCCCTATGCCTCCATCTCTGTGTGATAATTTAGTGAAATAAATCAGGATACAATCCCTGTCCAAATAGAACACAGCCTCTTTCTACAATGATGCCACTGTCTGATTCTATATTTTTTCAGAAGAGTAACTTTTATTCTAGCCCTTTCACCCTGGGATAGGTGGAGCAAATCTGATATGCAAAGTCAATTACTCTCAACAGAGTCTTTCTACTGGCTTGTGTGACAGGTCCTCCATTTTTGTTCCTTCAAGAAAGACACTGAGGTCAGAAAAGCAGCAATGCCAAGGCCAGGAGTCATCCCTTTAAATAGTTTATTCTTAGCATGCAGAGTTCTTTCTTGGGAAAAAAACCTTTGCACCTCTGGCTGACATTATAAAATAATTTACAAATAAAGAGTTGTGTTAGAAATAATCAGAAAAGTTTTTATGATTCTTCACATTAAAAATATTAAGAACAATGCATATGGGCAGGTAGTTTCTTTGGTTATCCTTTTGCATAATAGTTAATAAGCAATGGTGATATATATTGTACATCAAAAGGCCATTAAAATTTTCCATACATTTCTTAAAAAATAAACTAATGCTGTGAATTCTAATATACACGGACATAATGTCTGTCTTAAAATACAAAAGCCAAAATCAAAATCCACAGGGATCCCCCACACTCACTCACAATTTCGTGAGGTTCCTGTCTCTTGTCACTATCTCAAGAACCTGGTAGCATGGGAGCTTGTAGAATATTAACTTTATTTTAGTGGAGGGCTGTTCCTGTAAATCCAACACCCATTCCCATTTGCTAGCACTCCTTCAGTGAGTTCAACTAATGATGACTAAGTGTTCCTTCCCTTTATGATGCTGTACTAGATTCTTCCTAATACAAAATGATTCAAATTAAGTTACCTCAGAGAAGTGAGGTGGTGGTGCTGAAACACAATTACATAGATAACTTCGAAAAGAATGTGACCAGAAGTTTTTATTACTCATTAAAAACTATAACAGTGGTCTGGGTGTGGAGCACTCAGAGGCAGATCTCTGTGAGTGCAAGGCCTGCATACTCTACATAGACAGTTCCAGAACATCCAGGGCTATGCAGAGACCTTCTCTCAAAATCCCAAACAAAAAGAACCTGTGATAATTCACTGTTAATGAAAAACCTAGGACATAAGCTAAAAGGAGTGGGACACTAGGTTTACCATGAGGAACTAAAACAATGGTCTCCAGGCTTTATCCCATGTATACATTGTCTATTATGAGGCTGGCATGTTTAAGAACCCATTATTTCCCATGTGTGACCTTGGTATGTTACCTACTGTCTCAGAACTTAAGTCAAACTTGTCTCTTATTGGGACCCAGTCCATACAGGGTCTCTAAGAGTTGTTTACCAGCATAACCACAGGTACCTCCTGTTTTCCTGACCTTACCCCACTAGGATCAATATCCTGTTGTGAACCCTTAACCTGGGGTTTTTGTAAGTTTGTATATAAAGCTACTCCACAATAAAGGTTGGAGACATTCTCTCAGAAAAGGACCAGGTGTCTTGTCATTCATCCAAATCTGCAGGCTTTTACCCAATACATGGATTTAGTGATGGCCAAGAGCAGCCACAAGTAGAGGTTCCATCGAGATTGGGTAAGAAAGGAGACCCTGAGAGATAACCCTCAAAAGGCTGGCCAGCAAGTAAGGAGTTGTGAGGGTGGCTTGCAAAAGATAATAGATAATAGGTACCTCAACTCCTAAGAGAGTTGGATTGGAAAAAGGTACTGGAAAATAGATGCCTCAACTCCTAAGAGAGTTGAAATGTAAAGGCACTGGAAAAGGGGTGCCTTAACTCCTAAGAGAGTTGGATTGGAATAGAGATAACAGAGAAAGTTACTGGCAAGGTCTCATTTTAACTGTGGATTAAGTAGAAAAATTTGGGGTGCTATTCTTGGAAGAAAAGCTGGTTTATCCTTCAAAGAGCTCAGATGAATGGTGACCCAGATGTTCTAGAATACTATAAGAATAAACACTCAAAGAAACTCCTGGGGATTATCAACTTAAACTTCTGTAAGCAGTTGGATGTAGGCCAGACCTTCAAAAAAAGAGCCCCAAAAGAGTTTTATGTTTGATATCAAGACCAATGAACACACCTTCTACCTTGTGGCTGAGACAGAGGCTGACATGAATAGGTCTGTCCAGAACATCTGCCAGATCTGTGGCTTCAGTCACACTAATGCAAGCACAGACTCCATGAAAAACCTTTCTTCTGTCAGTCATAGTCTCCAATCTTCTCCAGTTGAGTTCAGCAGCTGCAGTCAGCACCCACTCCGAGCAAGGATGTCCTCAGCTTCTTCACACTCTATCCAGCCTATTCATTATATCTGAATTGAAATGTAACTGGGTGTCTACATTTTGTTTAATAACTCTGGTAGCCTTTCTTCAAATTCATATATACAGGAACTTCCAGGAATTACTGCATCACAATAAGACTGTACTATGCTAACCGTATTAAACTCATTTTTTGTTTTTTTTTTTTTTTGAGACAGGGTTTCTCTGTGTAGCTTTGGATAAAATTCATTTCTTAATTATGCCTGCCCAGCATTTTGGGTCTAATCATTCATGCACTGCCTGACAATCTTCATGATGTTAATGCTGCCTAATTTTTTCTCTGATCATATTATCATTTGTATGAATTCCAAATGAGGGTCAGTAGGTTTTTGGTAAATATAATGACAATATGAAGTATATGAACAATATGAAGACTTGCATGCACTGCCCTTCTTGGATTTCACACCATTTGACCTGTTGCCTGCCAGAACACCATATGGACTGCCCAAGAGTTTCTTAAGTCACACAACTCAGGCTATGCCCTTAGCCTTTTGTGTGTTCCTTTTGCTTGTTTTGAGTCATCTTGTGTCTGTAATGTTTGTTGAGTCTGCTTTGCTAAGCAATTCAGTTGCTTGTGAAGCAAGGCCACTAATTTGAACAAATTATCATGATTTTTTCCCAAAACACTTTCATCTTGCAGTTAAGTTACATGCATGAAAAAAAACCATGAATCAAAATTAACTCAATAAATACTCTGATATTTTCCAAAATACTACAGAGTTTCTGTCAATAGATTGTTTTTGCCAAGAAATGCATTTAGCATCTTTTTCTATATTTTAAGTGACAGAAAGACTACATCAATGTCACCATAAAACTCTATAATTTTACAATTAACACATGAAGAAAAAGAAAAGAAAGTGAAAGAAAAAAGAAGACCAGGAGGGAGAGACAGAAAGAAAAAAGAAAGTGAGGGTGGGATGTCAGGCGAAGAGAGGGAGGATTGACACTATTCAATAGAGTGTATAGCGAGACACAGGGCTCTGATTCCTATCAGTAAACCTAGATGCCTAACAATTGCTTCCACCTTTTCTATCCCTATTCTGGAGGATATAAAATTCTCCTGTGAAAGCAAATATCTTCTTTATAATACTAGAAAATCAGACTGTCTATTATATTTATTCCATAGTGTTTTCAGTAAATGTAAAACATCAAGTGGATGTGTACAAAGCATGTAATATAAAAAGCTCAATATTTTTGATAAATTAGTGAAGACTTTGGTCCTACTCTGAACATGGATGTAAGGAGTGAATTTCACAGTTCTATGAGTAGGTACATGTGTGAAGTTATTGTAATTAGGTAAAGGGATAGATTTGGCAAACCCTGTATTTTTTTGAGAAAAATGGAATTGAACCAACAACATTATGCCAACTCCTGTAGTCTACTCTCTCTAGTGGTTTAGAGAAGTCCTCTCTAAGTCTCCTCAAGTTGTAGCTGTAAAAATGCCATATGTTCCATGTGTGCAGAGATCATCAGGGAGCACAAAGGTTGAGTCAGGTGTAGATTAGAAGAAAGAATATGTGATAGGTAGGGTTTTAGTTGGGTGGTTGGTAGGGGAGGAAATAAGGGGAAAGGGAACTGGGATTGTCACTTAATTCAATCTTGTTTATAATTCAAATAAAAAATGATGAACTAATAAAAAATTCCATATGTTTAGGTATGATTTGAGAATACTAGGAAGATATTCAATTCTAAAATTAAAAAAAATACAACTATTTACAATATATTACTCAAAAATTTAAATGCAAAAATGAATACCTCACAGGACTAATTAATTCCAGTGACAATCTACTTCTTGAAAGTAGAAAACTAGTATTATACACAACTTGGAGATTTCCTTTGTTTCATGTGATTATGGGTTCTATTTTGTATCATATAGGTGTTTAGCCCCTGCTAAACAGAATCTCGGTAAGCCCTCTCCCCAACACCAACAACACATCCTCAGAGCAAGCTCAGACTTCCCCAACTACCTGCCTTCTCCTTGTCACCATATCCTGGCCTACAACTTCTATGGAAGCCTCGAGTTCTACCAGAGGGCACACCACCACCCAGTAACCTAGGTAAGCCCATCCTGCCTCCAACAGTCCCCTCTCATCATCACCATATCCAAGTGCTCAACACTGGTAGATGCCCTCTGCTTTTCTAGAGGCCGCTCCAGCACCCAGGTTTCCAGAGGCAATGCAGGCCAGCAGAGGGACCCTGCTGGGCCAAAGGACACAGCAGCTATCAGTACATCAGGCCACTCGGGCAAGAAATCCAAAGAAGAAACAGAAACCAAGGAAAAAAACACCCATCCAACAAACACAATCTCAGAAATTCACACCTAGACCTATATTTATCCCAAAGTCAGATGCCTAGACACGAGCTTAAGAACACAATCAACAACAGTGGCAATATATCACCACCAGAGCCCAGCTATCCTACCACAATAAACCCTGATACCCCAATACACGTGAAGCAGAACAAAATGACCTTAAAACCATCTTCATGAAGATGACACAGGTCTTTAAAGAGGAAGTAAATAAATCCTTCAAGGAATCCAGGAAAAGACAAAAAAGTTGCAAGAAATGAATAAATGCCTTAAAGAATGCCAAAAAAAGAGAACCCAAACAGGTTAAGAAAATGAATAAAATTCTTTGAGACCTGAAGATGGGAATAGAAAAAAAAAAACAGAAGACACACACTGAGGGAATCCTTGAGATGGAAAATTTAAATAAGCAAATGGGAACAACAGATGTGAGCATCACCAATAGCGTACAAGAGATGGATGAGACTCTCAGACATTGAAGACATGATAGAAGAAACTCATATGTTGATCAAGTAAAATGTTAAATATTAAAAAAATTTTGACACAAAGCATACAGGAAATATGGGACAGCTGTAGAAGCCATGCATGGGAACTGTGAATAAATGTTTGGTGGATGGATCTCCTTCCTGCAAGGCCCTGTGGAGAATCCCATCCACCTGGAAAGACCTGTAGAGGTAATGCTGCAGACTTCTGTGCTGATCTTGGGGAGCACGTGGGATTCTGGCCTCTCTAACTTATGTTTATGATAATTCTTACTTTTGCTTTGTCAGTAGTGATTTTGATTGACTTTGCTAGGAACAAACACTGGTAATTTTTCTAAAACTTTCCACAAAGAAATAATCTCTTCAGTCTATCACAGACACCTGTTTCTCCAGTTGCCACTGGCTACCTTTGATTTTATTCTGAGTAAGCAACTTGCTTACTAAGGTTAATGGTTCTTGCTTATTTAACTATCCTAAAAGCAGTTAACTATATTCTGAAGAATTTAGGAACTTGGGTCACTCTTTCTTAAAGATGACATTAAGGCCGGGCATTGGTGGCCTATTCCTTTAATCCCAGCATAAGGGAGGGAGAGGCAGGTAGATCTCAGTGAGTTTGAGGCCAGCCTTGTCTCCAGAGGTAGTCCCAGGATAGGCTCCAAAGCTACACAGAAAAACTCTCTCTCAAAAAAATCAAAAAAAGAGATGACATTAAGAACTTATAGGGACACATAAAGGAAAGAATAAAGGACATGAAGGTCAGATATCTCTCTGCTGTCAGGACATGAATGGTTAGATAGTTTTTTAGTTAAAACACCCAGTTCCCTTGGAAATGAAAGTACATGTAAAACTGCCAGGAAGAATATCAACTTGGTCTCAACAATAAAAAAGTTAGATAATCATGACAATTTTGATAATGTATAAATAATAGGATTACAACTTTATCCACTTAAAAGTGATATAATGATTTTTTAGAAATTGACTTACACCTGACAATAATATCCTATGTATAGCACCATAGACTCATCTGATTACAAAAAATATAAAATTATCATGTTGTTAAGAAATAATCATAGGGCTTGAATATCTTTCATTGTATAACCAAATGTTTGCTGCCCCCTTGGGCACGGTATGAATAAGATGTGCCTGGGTAGGACTTATTTGGTAAGGATGTCCCTCTGTAAACATGTTTCCCTTATTTGTTGATGAGTAAAACACTGTTTGGCCAACAAAGGCAGGAAGATAGGCTGGACTACAAGTCGAAGAGAATGCTGGGGAGAGAGTCAGAGGGTGTGTGAAGAGATGCCATGTAGACCACAAAAAGAACAGGTCCAGGCATTCTACAGGAAGCAAAGACCACGTGGAAATACATAGACTCATAGAAATGGGTTAATAATTAAGAGAGAGCTAGCCAATAAATGTCCCTAGCCACCAACCAACAATTTTGTGATTAATATAAGTTTTTGTGTGTTTATTTGGGGCTGAGAAGTGTGGCAGGACCTGACAGGATGAGAAAACTCCAGCAACAGGTATGGATAATTTTTTTCCTTCTTTGCTCTTTTGGTGGGCCATCACCCACCTACCAAATCAATCACACATGGAGATTTATTATTACTATAAATACCCAGCCTTAGCTTATCTTGTTTCTATCAAGATTTTCTTAACTTAAAGTATCCTTATGGAAGGACAACTTGCTCATGCTAGACACAGGTGGGAGGGGTTTGCTCGTACCTCAACTTGGTATGCCAGATTTGTTGACTCCCCAACGGGCCTTACCCCCTCTTAGGAGCTGATGGTAGATGAGATGCAAGTTGTGAAGGATCGGGAGAAGGGGGAAGGAGGGGGAACTGGGGTTAGTAATTGAAAGGAAAAATAATTAAATAAAAAATGCAAAAAGTATCCTCTCTGCCTGCCAGCTCCTCCTTCTGCCTTGCTATTGACTGGTCAGCACTTTATTAGATAATCAGGTGTTTTATACAGGTAAATAACACAGGTTTACAGACTTAAACAAATGCAACATGAAATAATGCAACATATCTTTGCATCATTAAAGCAAATGTTCCACAGCATGAGCAAATGTAACATATCTTGAAATAATATTTCTCATCAATAGGTATAATATTTGGCTTACAACACAAAAAATAATGGTATGGGGTAAAGAAAAATTATGTCAAGGTAGCACAGAACAGGAAAAGGAACTAAAATGTGTAAATGCTAATGATTCTTGGAAATTTATTGAAGAAAAATCTATTGAAAAGGCCTATGCTCCAGACCAGGCTAGTGAAACTCACAGTAACAACTGACCTGAACAAGGGAGAGAATTTGATTCCAAGACTTGTATTTGGGAAAACAGCATGGGACATATCCAGACACTATGAATGTGCGTGTCCGTGAGGAGACCTTGACAATCTATGGGGCCTTTTGTAGTAGATTAGTACTTATCAATAGCATACAAATGGAGTTTGGGAGCCTATTCCAAACTAGTGGGATAGTCTCTTAGCCTAGACACACAGGAGTGGGCCTAGGCCCTATCCCAAGGATATGAATGACTTTGAAGACCGCCTATGGAAGGCCTCACCCTCTCTGGGTAGCAGAAATGGTATTGCATAGGTAGGGTATTAGTTGGTGGTGGAGTGCGGGAGGTATTGAGGGAGAGGGAACTGGGATTGACATATACAACAATCTTGTTTTATTTCAAATAAAAATGGAGGAAAACAGAAAAGAATCCCAGTTCAAATGCTCAGTAAATTCTTTTAACAAAATCCTAGAAGAAAAATTCCCTAATAAAAAGAAGGATGTGTCGATAGAGATACAAGAAGCTTATTGGATATCAAATAGATTGGACCAGAAAAGAAATTCCCCTTGCCACATAATGGCCAAAAACTAAATACACAAACAAAGAAAAACAATTAAAACTGCAAGGGACACTGATTGCTTATATAATCTCTCCTCTCTGCCTTTGACTGATCTCCCAGCTAAGCATGGTGTTGGGTTGTGGATCTATGCATCTGCTTCCATCAGTTACTGAATTAAAGTACTGTGACTACAGTTAGAGTAGTTGACAATCTGATTACAAGTGAGGGGAAGTTCGGGCACCCTCTCCACTATTGCTAAGTGTCTTAGCTGAGGTCATACTTGTGGATTCCTGGGATTTTCCTAGGACCATGTTTCTCCTTAACCTCATAATGGCTCCTTCTATCAAGATATCTCTTTCATTGCACTTCCATTCCATCCTTCCCCCAAGTCAACCAACACATTCCCTCATGTTCTCATCCCCTACCCCTCCTCCCTACCATCCCCTTCCCCCAGTTTACCCAGGAGATTTCATTCATTTCCCCTTCCCAGGATGATCCATGTGTCCCCCTTAGGGTCTTCCTTGTTACCTAGCTTCTCTGGAGCTGGGCAATGTGGGTCAAGAGTATTACAGGGAAACCCACAAAGAAAGCTGACCTGAGCTCAAGGGAGTTTGTGGATTCTAGACCAGAGCACTGGGAATCTTCATGGGATCAAACTAGTCCCTTTTCATGTGGGCAACTGTTGTGTAGCTTGATCTGCTTCTGGGATCCCTGGTAGTAGGAGGAGGATCTATGCCTGGTGAAATATCTGGCTTTCTGGAACCAATTCCATGTGGTGGGATGTCTTGCCCAGTCTAAATGAAGGGGAAGGAGCTTTGTCCTGCCTCAACTGAATGTGTAGGCTTTGATGACTCTTTATGGGAGGCCTTACCCTTTGTGAGGAGTGGATGGAGGTTAGGATAGGAGAGAATTGGCCATGGAAGGGGAGGGGAGGGAGGGGGAACAGAGTTTGGTATGTAAAGTGAATAAAAATAATACATTTTACAACAGAAAAAAGCTGCAAGGGAAAAAGGACAAATAAAATATAAAGGCATACCTATTTGAATTATACCCAACTTCATAATGGAGTCTCAGAAGCCAAAAGGGCCTGGACAGATGTGCTTCAGACTCTAAGAGACAACAGATACCAGCTAAGACGACTATACCCAGCAAAACTATAGATGAAGAAATTGCTATAGATGGGGAAAACAAGACATTTCACCATAAAGTCAAATTCAAAATATATTTATTTACAAATTCACCCCATGGAA
>NC_048602.1:16696049-16721430 GCF_003668045.3 Cricetulus griseus | reverse complement strand
GAGCCTCCTGAATGCCAAACAGGTGACATTATCAACTGAGCTATATCCCCAGCCATGAAAGTACCCCATACCAGGTATTTGGTGCTAGCAATGAGAAAATGAGTGAATAAAAAAGTGTAAACATCCCAATAGCTACCTCCAGTATGCCATATTCGGTCAGGGAATTTGATTGTATTTGCTCATCCATAGCAATTCTGCACATAGGAACCTTGCCAACTCAAGGGCATGAAATCGATTCCTTTAGCTTCTATACTCAGTGCCCTATGCCTCCATCTCTGTGTGATAATTTAGTGGAATAAATCAGGATACAATCCCTGTCCAAATAGAACACAGCCTCTTTCTACAATGATGCCACTGTCTGATTCTATATTTTTTCGGAAGAGTAACTTTTATTCTAGCCCTTTCACCCTGGGATAGGTGGAGCAAATCTCATATGCAAAGTCAATTACTCTCAACAGAGTCTCTCTACTGGCTTGTGTGACAGGTCCTCCATTTTTGTTCCTTCAAGAAAGACACTGAGGTCAGAAAAGCAGCAATGCCAAGGCCAGGAGTCATCCCATTAAATAGTTTATTCTTAGCATGCAGAGTTCTTTCTTGGGAAAAAAAACCTTTGCACCTCTGGCCGACATTATAAAATAATTTACAAATAAAGAGTTGTGTTAGAAATAATCAGAAAAGTTTTTATGATTCTTCACATTCAAAATATTAAGAACAATGCATATGGGCAGGTAGTTTCTTTGGTTATCCTTTTGCATAATAGTTAATAAGCAATGGTGATATATATTGTACATCAAAAGGCCATTAAAATTTTCCATACATTTCTTAAAAAATAAACTAATGCTGTGAATTCTAATATACACGGACATAATGTCTGTCTTAAAATACAAAAGCCAAAATCAAAATCCACAGGGATTCCCCACACTCACTCACAATTTCGTGAGGTTCCTGTCTCTTGTCACTATCTCAAGAACCTGGTAGCATGGGAGCTTGTAGAATATTAACTTTATTTTAGTGGAGGGCTGTTCCTGTAAATCCAACACCCATTCCCATTTGCTAGCACTCCTTCAGTGAGTTCAACTAATGATGACTAAGTGTTCCTTCCCTGTATGATGCTGTACTAGATTCTTCCTAATACAAAATTATTCAAATTAAGTTACCTCAGAGAAGTGAGGTGGTGGTGCTGAAACACAATTACACAGATAACTTCGAAAAGAATGTGACCAGAAGATTTTATTACTCATTAAAAACTATAACAGTGGTCTGGGTGTGGAGCACTCAGAGGCAGATCTCTGTGAGTGCAAGGCCTGCATACTCTACATAGACAGTTCCAGAACATCCAGGGCTATGCAGAGACCTTCTCTCAAAAACCCAAACAAAAAGAACCTGTGATAATTCACTGTTAATGAAAAACCTAGGACATAAGCTAAAAGGAGTGGGACACTAGGTTTACCATGAGGAACTAAAACAATGGTCTCCAGGCTTTATCCCATGTATACATTGTCTATTATGAGGCTGGCATGTTTAAGAACCCATTATTTCCCATGTGTGACCTTGGTATGTTACCTACTGTCTCAGAACTTAAGTCAAAGCTGTCTCTTATTGGGACCCAGTCCATACAGGGTCTCTAAGAGTTGTTTACCAGCATAACCACAGGTACCACCTGTTTTCCTGACCTCACCCCACTAGGATCAATATCCTGTTGTGAACCCTTAACCTGGGGTTTTTGTAAGTTTGTATATAAAGCTACTCCACAATAAAGGTTGGAGACATTCTCTCAGAAAAGGACCAGGTGTCTTGTCATTCATCCAAATCTGCAGGCTTTTACCCAATACATGGATTTAGTGATGGCCAAGAGCAGCCACAAGTAGAGGTTCCATCGAGATTGGGTAAGAAAGGAGACCCTGAGAGATAACCCTCAAAAGGCTGGCCAGCAAGTAAGGAGTTGTGAGGGTGGCTTGCAAAAGATAATAGATAATAGGTACCTCAACTCCTAAGAGAGTTGGATTGGAAAAAGGTACTGGAAAATAGATGCCTCAACTCCTAAGAGAGTTGAAATGTAAAGGCACTGGAAAAGGGGTGCCTTAACTCCTAAGAGAGTTGGATTGGAATAGAGATAACAGAGAAAGTTACTGGCAAGGTCTCATTTTAACTGTGGATTAAGTAGAAAAATTTGGGGTGCTATTCTTGGAAGAAAAACTGGTTTATCCTTCAAAGAGCTCAGATGAATGGTGACCCAGATGTTCTAGAATACTATAAGAATAAACACTCAAAGAAACTCCTGGGGATTATCAACTTAAACTTCTGTAAGCAGTTGGATGTAGGCCAGACCTTCAAAAAAAGAGCCCCAAAAGAGTTTTATGTTTGATATCAAGACCAATGAGCACACCTTCTACCTTGTGGCTGAGACAGAGGCTGACATGAATAGGTCTGTCCAGAACATCTGCCAGATCTGTGGCTTCAGTCACACTAATGCAAGCACAGACTCCATGAAAAACCTTTCTTCTGTCAGGCATAGTCTCCAATCTTCTCCAGTTGAGTTCAGCAGCTGCAGTCAGCACCAACTCCGAGCAAGGATGTCCTCAGCTTCTTCACACTCTATCCAGCCTATTCATTATATCTGAATTGAAATGTAACTGGGTGTCTACATTTTGTTTAGTAACTCTGGTAGCCTTTCTTCAAATTCATATATACAGGAACTTCCAGGAATTACTGCATCACAATAAGACTGTACTATGCTAACCGTATTAAACTCATTTTTTGTTTTTTTTTTTGAGACAGGGTTTCTCTGTGTAGCTTTGGATAAAATTCATTTCTTAATTATGCCTGCCCAGCATTTTGGGTCTAATCATTCATGCACTGCCTGACAATCTTCATGATGTTAATGCTGCCTAATTTTTTCTCTGATCATATTATCATTTGTATGAATTCCAAATGAGGGTCAGTAGGTTTTTGGTAAATATAATGACAATATGAAGTATATGAACAATATGAAGACTTGCATGCACTGCCCTTCTTGGATTTCACACCATTTGACCTGTTGCCTGCAAGAACACCATATGGACTGCCCAAGAGTTTCTTAAGTCACACAACTCAGGCTGTGCCCTTAGCCTTTTGTGTGTTCCTTTTGCTTGTTTTGAGTCATCTTGTGTCTGTAATGTTTGTTGAGTCTGCTTTGCTAAGCAATTCAAGTTGCTTGTGAAGCAAGGCCACTAATTTGAAGAAATTATCATGATTTTTTTCCCAAAACACTTTCATCTTGCAGTTAAGTTACATGCATGAAAAAAACCATGAATCAAAATTAACTCAATAAATACTCTGATATTTTCCAAAATACTACAGAGTTTCTGTCAATAGATTGTTTTTGCCAAGAAATGCATTTAGCAACTTTTTCTATATTTTAAGTGACAGAAAGACTACAACAATGTCACCATAAAACTCTATAATTTTACAATTAACACATGAAGAAAAAGAAAAGAAAGTGAAAGAAAAAAGAAGACCAGGAGGGAGAGACAGAAAGAAAAAAGAAAGTGAGGGTGGGATGGTCAGGCGAAGAGAGGGAGGATTGACACTATTCAATAGAGTGTATAGCGAGACACAGGGCTCTGATTCCTATCAGTAAACCTAGATGCCTAACAATTGCTTCCACCTTTTCTATCCCTATTCTGGAGGATATAAAATTCTCCTGTGAAAGCAAATATCTTCTTTATAATACTAGAAAATCAGACTGTCTATTATATTTATTCCATAGTGTTTTCAGTAAATGTAAAACATCAAGTGGATGTGTACAAAGCATGTAATATAAAAAGCTCAATATTTTTGATAAATTAGTGAAGACTTTGGTCCTACTCTGAACATGGATGTAAGGAGTGAATTTCACAGTTCTATGAGTAGGTACATGTGTGAAGTTATTGTAATTAGGTAAAGGGATAGGTTTGGCAAACCCTGTATTTTTTTGAGAAAAATGGAATTGAACCAACAACAGTATGCCAACTCCTGTAGTCTACTCTCTCTAGTGGTTTAGAGAAGTCCTCTCTAAGTCTCCTCAAGTTGTAGCTGTAAAAATGCCATATGTTCCATATGTGCAGAGATCATCAGGGAGCAGAAAGGTTGAGTCAGGTGTAGATTAGAAGAAAGAATATGTAATAGGTAGGGTTTTAGTTGGGTGGTTGGTAGGGGAGGAAATAAGGGGAAAGGGAACTGGGATTGTCACTTAATTCAATCTTGTTTATAATTCAAATAAAAAATGATGAACTAATAAAAAATTCCATATGTTTAGGTATGATTTGAGAATACTAGGAAGATATTCAATTCTAAAATTAAAAAAATACAACTATTTACAATATATTACTCAAAAATTTAAATGCAAAAATGAATACCTCACAGGACTAATTAATTCCAGTGACAATCTACTTCTTGAAAGTAGAAAACTAGTATTATACACAACTTGGAGATTTCCTTTGTTTCATGTGATTATGGGTTCTATTTTGTATCATATAGGTGTTTAGCCCCTGCTAAACAGAATCTCGGTAAGCCCTCTCCCCAACAGCAACAACACATGCTCAGAGCAAGCTCAGACTTCCCTAACTACCTGCCTTCTTTTCACCATATCCTGGCCTACAACTTCTATGGAAGCCGCGAGTTCTACCAGAGGGCACACCAACACCCAGTAACCTAGGTAAGCCCATCCTGCCTCCAACAGTCCCCTCTCATCATCACCATATCCCAGTCCTCAACACTGGTAGATGCCCTCTGCTTTTCTAGAGGCCGCTCCAGCACCCAGCTTTCCAGAGGCAATGCAGGCCAGCAGAGGGACCCTGCTGGGCCAAAGGACACAGCAGCTATCAGTACATCAGGCCACTCGGGCAAGAAATCCAAAGAAGAAACAGAAACCAAGGAAAAAAACACCCATCCAACAAACACAATCTCAGAAATTCACACCTAGACCTATATTTATCCCAAAGTCAGATGCCTAGACACGAGCTTAAGAACACAATCAACAACAGTGGCAATATATCACCACCAGAGCCCAGCTATCCTACCACAATAAACCCTGATACCCCAATACACGTGAAGCAGAACAAAATGACCTTAAAACCATCTTCATGAAGATGACACAGGTCTTTAAAGAGGAAGTAAATAAATCCTTCAAGGAATCCAGGAAAAGACAAAAAAGTTGCAAGAAATGAATAAATGCCTTAAAGAATGCCAAAAAAAGAGAACCCAAACAGGTTAAGAAAATGAATAAAATTCTTTGAGACCTGAAGATGGGAATAGAAAAAAAAAAAAAAAACAGAAGACACACACTGAGGGAATCCTTGAGATGGAAAATTTAAATAAGCAAATGGGAACAACAGATGTGAGCATCACCAATAGCGTACAAGAGATGGATGAGACTCTCAGACATTGAAGACATGATAGAAGAAACTCATATGTTGATCAAGTAAAATGTTAAATATTAAAAAAATTATGACACAAAGCATACAGGAAACATGGGACAGCTGTAGAAGCCATGCATGGGAACTGTGAATAAATGTTTGGTGGATGGATCTCCTTCCTGCAAGGCCCTGTGGAGAATCCCATCCACCTGGAAAGACCTGTAGAGGTAATGCTGCAGACTTCTGTGCTGATCTTGGGGAGCACGTGGGATTCTGGCCTCTCTAACTTATGTTTATGATAATTCTTACTTTTGCTTTGTCAGTAGTGATTTTGATTGACTTTGCTAGGAACAAACACTGGTAATTTTTCTAAAACTTTCCACAAAGAAATAATCTCTTCAGTCTATCACAGACACCTGTTTCTCCAGTTGCCACTGGCTACCTTTGATTTTATTCTGAGTAAGCAACTTGCTTACTAAGGTTAATGGTTCTTGCTTATTTAACTATCTTAAAAGCAGTTAACTATATTCTGAAGAATTTAGGAACTTGGGTCACTCTTTCTTAAAGATGACTTTAAGGCTGGGCATTGGTGGCCTATTCCTTTAATCCCAGCATAAGGGAGGGAGAGGCAGGTAGATCTCAGTGAGTTTGAGGCCAGCCTTGTCTCCAGAGGTAGTCCCAGGATAGGCTCCAAAGCTACACAGAAAAACCCTCTCTCAAAAAAATCAAAAAAAGAGATGACATTAAGAACTTATAGGGACACATAAAGGAAAGAATAAAGGACATGAAGGTCAGATATCTCTCTGCTGTCAGGACATGAATGGTTAGATAGTTTTTTAGTTAAAACTCCCAGTTCCCTTGGAAATGAAAGTACATGTAAAACTGCCAGGAAGAATATCAACTTGGTCTCAACAATAAAAAAGTTAGATAATCATGACCATTTTGATAATGTATAAATAATAGGATTACAACTTTATCCACTTAAAAGTGATATAATGATTTTTTAGAAATTGACTTACACCTGACAATAATATCCTATGTATGGCACCATAGACTCATCTGATTACAAAAAATATAAAATTATCATGTTGTTAAGAAATAATCATAGGGCTTGAATCTCTTTCATTGTATAACCAGATGTTTGCTGCCCCCTTGGGCACGGTATGAATAAGATGTGCCTGGGTAGGACTTATTTGGTAAGGATGTCCCTCTGTAAACATGTTTCCCTTATTGGTTGATGAGTAAAACACTGTTTGGCCAACAAAGGCAGGAAGATAGGCTGGACTACAAGTCGAAGAGAATGCTGGGGAGAGAGTCAGAGGGTGTGTGAAGAGATGCCATGTAGACCACAAAAAGAACAGGTCCAGGCATTCTACAGGAAGCAAAGACCACGTGGAAATACATAGACTCATAGAAATGGGTTAATAATTAAGAGAGAGCTAGCCAATAAATGTCCCTAGCCACCAACCAACAATTTTGTGATTAATATAAGTTTTTGTGTGTTTATTTGGGGCTGAGAAGTGTGGCAGGACCTGACAGGATGAGAAAACTCCAGCAACAAGTATGGATAATTTTTTTCCTTCTTTGCTCTTTTGGTGGGCCATCACCCACCTCCCAAATCAATCACCGATGGAGATTTATTATTACTATAAATACCCAGCCTTAGCTTATCTTGTTTCTATCGAGATTTTCTTAACTTAAAGTATCCTTATGGAAGGACAACTTGCTCATGCTAGACACAGGTGGGAGGGGCTTGCTTGTGCCTCAACTTGGTATGCCAGATTTGTTGACTCCCCAACGGGCCTTACCCCCTCTTAGGAGCTGATGGTAGATGAGATGCAAGTTGTGAAGGATCAGGAGAAGGGGGAAGGAGGGGGAACTGGGGTTAGTAATTGAAAGGAAAAATAATTAAATAAAAAATGCAAAAAGTATCCTCTCTGCCTGCCAGCTCCTCCTTCTGCCTTGCTATTGACTGGTCAGCACTTTATTAGATAATCAGGTGTTTTATACAGGTAAAGTAACACAGGTTTACAGACTTAAACAAATGCAACATGAAATAATGCAACATATCTTTGCATCATTAAAGCAAATGTTCCACAGCATGAGCAAATGTAACATATCTTGAAATAATATTTCTCATCAATAGGTATAATATTTGGCTTACAACACAAAAAATAATGGTATGGGGTAAAGAAAAATTATGTCAAGGTAGCACAGAACAGGAAAAGGAACTAAAATGTGTAAATGCTAATGATTCTTGGAAATTTATTGAAGAAAAATCTATTGAAAAGGCCTATGCTCCAGACCAGGCTAGTGAAACTCACAGTAACACCTGACCTGAACAAGGAAGAGAACTTGGTTCCAAGACTTGTATTTGGGAAAACAGCATGGGACATATCCAGACACTATGAATGTGCGTGTCCGTGAGGAGACCTTGACAATCTATGGGGCCTTTTGTAGTAGATTAGTACTTATCAATAGCATACAAATGGAGTTTGGGAGCCTATTCCAAAGTAGTGGGATAGTCTCTGAGCCTAGACACACAGGAGTGGGCCTAGGCCCTATCCCAAGGATATGAATGACTTTGAAGACTGCCTATGGAAGGCCTCACCCTCTCTGGGTAGCAGAAATGGTGTTGCATAGATAGTGTATTAGTCGGTGGTGGAGTGCGGGAGGTATTGAGGGAGAGGGAACTGGGATTGACATATAAAACAATCTTGTTTTATTTCAAATAAAAATGGAGGAAAACAGAAAAGAATCCCAGTTCAAATGCTCAGTAAATTCTTTTAACAAAATCCTAGAAGAAAAATTCCCTAATAAAAAGAAGGACACGTTGATAGAGATACAAGAAGCTTATTGGATATCAAATAGATTGGACCAGAAAAGAAATTCCCCTTGCCATATAATGGCCAAACACTAAATACACAAAACAAAGAAAAACAATTAAAACTGCAAGGGACACTGATTGCTCATATAATCTCTCCTCTCTGCCTTTGACTGATCTCCTAGCTAAGCATGGTGTTGGGTTGTGGATCTATGCATCTGCTTCCATCAGTTACTGAATTAAAGTACTATGACTACAGTTAGAGTAGTTGACAATCTGATTACAAGTGAGAGGGGAAGTTCGGGCACCCTCTCCACTATTGCTAAGTGTCTTAGCTGAGGTCATACTTGTGGATTCCTGGGATTTTCCTAGGACCATGTTTCTCCTTAACCTCATAATGGCTCCTTCTATCAAGATATCTCTTTCATTGCACTTCCATTCCATCCTTCCCCCAAGTCAACCAACACATTCCCTCATGTTCTCATCCCCTACCCCTCCTCTCTACCATCCCCTTCCCCCAGTTTACCCAGGAGATTTCATTCATTTCCCCTTCCCAGGATGATCCATGTGTCCCTCTTAGGGTCTTCCTTGTTACCTAGCTTCTCTGAGCTGGGCAATGTGGGTCAAGAGCATTACAGGGAAACCCACAAAGAAAGCTGACCTGAGCTCAAGGGAGTTTGTGGATTCTAGACCAGAGCACTGGGAATCTTCATGGGATCAAACTAGTCCCTTTTCATGTGGGCAACTGTTGTGTAGCTTGATCTGCTTCTGGGATCCCTGGTAGTAGTAGGAGGATCTATGCCTGGTGAAATATCTGGCTTTCTGGAACCAATTCCATGTGGTGGGATGTCTTGCCCAGTCTAAATGAAGGGAAGGAGCTTTGTCCTGCCTCAACTGAATATGTAGGCTTTGATGACTCTTTATGGGAGGCCTTACCCTTTGTGAGGAGTGGATGGAGGTTAGGATAGGAGAGAATTGGCCATGGAAGGGGAGGGGAGGGACGGGGAACAGAGTTTGGTATGTAAAGTGAATAAAAATAATACATTTTACAACAGAAAAAAGCTGCAAGGGAAAAAGGACAAATAAAATATAAAGGCATACCTATTTGAATTATACCCAACTTCATAATGGAGTCTCAGAAGCCAAAAGGGCCTGGACAGATGTGCTTCAGACTCTAAGAGACAACAGATACCAGCTAAGACGACTATACCCAGCAAAACTATAGATGAAGAAATTGCTATAGATGGGGAAAACAAGACATTTCACCATAAAGTCAAATTCAAAATATATTTATTTACAAATTCACCCCATGGAAGATTCACCAACCAATGAGGTTAACTACCACCAAGAAAGCATAGTAAACAAATAACCCCACCCCAGTAAAGTGTTGAAAAAAATTTTTTTCAAGAAAATAGACCTAAGAAACAAGCTGGTATAACCATTATAATGTCTAACAAAATGGACTTCTCCTAGAACCTACTTATAAGAGAGGGAGGAGCAAAGAGCAAAAACCATGAAAGGGACAGCCACAGAAACTGCTGACCTGAGCAAGCGGGAGCTCACAGACTCCAGACTGACAGCCGGGGAACCTGCCTAAGACTTAACCTGGGTGTCAGTTGGGAGGCTTGGGAGGTCTATGAGGCCAATGGCAGTGGAACTAGTATTTATCCCTAGTGCACAAACTGCAGCCCATTTCCGCAAATTCTGAATGCAGACATGTGCATAGACAGATACAACTTATGTATTTACTCATTTCCACTTCTTCATAGGTCACACAGTTGATATTCAGGGAAAAACTGAAACAATGTCAGAGACTCGCTCACCTAGTTCCTGGGTCGGTCGGCAGACTATACTTGGTATTTTGATTATTTATGGTGATTAACTGTGAGGAGACCATTTGCCATAATATAGAAAGATTTATAGGAAGGAAAATGCCATTTCCTTCCTACTCTAATTCACTGTCAAATCAGGATTTGCCATTTGCAACAAACAACAGGAGTGATACATTCAAATAATTGTAATGGTAAAAAATGAGTGCATTCAATGACTGATCCAACCCACATGTGTAAGTTTACAACCAGCGTAGATGTACTGTTTTTTCTCTGCACACCACCGAAAAGTATTTGGAATTTACAGGTTGGTCACAAGGTTGTGTGATTGTAAACTTGCTAAATTTGGAACTGACACTGTAAATGTATAACTAATGTAAACCGTATCAGCTCATAGATGATTATATGTCAATCAAAATAAAAATCTAAATAAGAAAGCCTCTCATTATCATAGGGAATATAAATCTGAGGATACATCATACATTCCTATGATCATTAATGGATTAGACATTTTTCAGATAAGTAGCTGACATTTTGATGATCTTTTCTAGTAATTCACTTAATAAATCTAAATTAAGTGACTTTTTACTATTCTAGACTATATCCACAGCAGTGTTTTAAAAATCAAAATATAATACCTTTTATATTTATCACGTGCATGAATATTTGCCCCATGTGTGATTAGATATTCTGTAATGAGGAGCTTCCTTTCTCGTAATGCTAGCAGCAGTGGGGTAAATCCATCCTATAATGATATCAATCATTATTCACAATACTGCATTTTTCTCAGCTGAACTAGAAACCATGTAGTAGCCCTGTGAACCTGTTTAGTGTAGACTTGACAGCAAGGTCATAATTTTACTTTCTTTCTTTCTTGTCATTTTTTGAAACTAGGTTTCTCTGTACCTTTGGAGACCAACCTGGTACTTGCTGTGTAGACCCGGCTGGCCTTGAACTCACAGAGATTTGCCTGTGTCTGCCTCTGAATGCTAGGATTAAAGGCCTGTGCCAGTACTGCCCTTTGCTAATATCCTTTTCTGCTTTATGTACATTCTATTTTCCTCAAGTTTGCAATTATCCAACCCTGCCTACAGATGTCACAGGCCCCCAATTCCATTCCTAAACTCATGAAAAACCCTTGGACATTTGTTCGTGTCACAGAATTTATCAATGTATTTTGGAGTCACGTCACACTTCCTTGAGAGTCTAACTAAACAGGTCCAAACCGTCAAACAGTAACTCAGATGTTCAATCCTTAGTTACGTGGCTGACCAAAATATTTTTCTCTGTGTCAGAAGTTCTCCTGCTTTTCAAAAGGCACTTATGTGGCAGATGTACCATTTCCCAACAGAAAAAATTCAATTAAGCTTTATGACAAAGTAGTGGGATTGTCTGGTACATAATAGCTGATCTGCGAAGGGGGTTTGGCAAAACTTCTGTAGGGCAAATATTGACAACAGCAGAAGTTGTTTAAGAGAGACAATTCTCAGAGATTTGGATTGCTGTGGAATTTGCTGAGGACACAGAGGAAACTCTGCTTGATTCTCCATTGAGGAAGGACTTTTTGTAACAATGTCAGCCTCTTTCTCTGAATAGGTCACCCATGTAATGAACTCAAAATGAACAAGTCCTCAAAGTATTTTGATTCATTACTTGAAATGAATTCTGTCCATTTTATAAGTGGAAAACAACCTTAGCATTTAAAAAACAATATATCATTTTAAAGACTTTCTATTTAAATTATTTATTAGATAATTTTCTACATGAGACATAGTTTGTTCCCCCCCCTCATAATGCTAACTCCATCTGTTCTCCATTCCCCTCTCCAATTCAGGATATCTTGTTTATCACAGTCATACACATGTATACACAGACAAATTACTAATTCCATTCTTGTTACACGTCTATTTCTGCATGTCTCTGTATCTCATTTACTCCCGTATCTCTGTTTTTTTTTTTTTTTTTGTGTGTGTGTGTGTGTGTGTGTGTGTGTGTGTAAGGCTGGACATGATGGTTGGAAAACATATTGGGGAATTTAGAGATTATCCCTGGAGAAAGTTAAATTCTTCCCTCATCAATCTTTGATAGTTGCAACTCTTCATTTAGGAATGGAGTTCTGAAGTTTCACCCATCAGTGTTTGCATGTCAACTGGTGTTTTCATCGTGCAGGTCTACTTTAGGTAACCATATAACTGAGACGTCATAGATGCAATATCCGTTTCATACCAGAAGACATTATCTTGCAAAAGTCATTCTTGCCACAGGACATCTGATTTTTTTTAAATTAATTTTATTTAAATTAAAAACAATCATATTTTATATAAATCCCAGTTCCCTCTCCATTCTGTCTTCCCATTCCCCCACCATCTTCCCATCTCACCAGCCCCCTCCATTCCTCATGGGGGTTCATCAAGGTTTGTCACATAATTTGTAGTAGGACCTAGGTCCTCCCACATATATCTAGGCTGAGATAGTATCTCTCCATAGGGAATGGCCTCCCAAAGCCCATTCATGCACTAAGGATAAATAACGATTCCACTGCTAGTGGCCCGATAGATTGTCCAAGCCACCCAACGGACACCCACATTCAGAGGCCCTAGTTGAGCTTATGCAGGTTCCCTAGCTGTCAGTCTGCAGTCTGGGAGATCCCACTTGGTCATTTCAGCTGTTTCTCTTGGTTTCCCCAAGATGGCCTTGAATCCTTTGCTCATCACTCCTACAACTGGAGTAGGGTTCAGTGCTTAGATATAAATCTCTGATTCTTCTTCCAGCAGTTACTGCATGAAGGCTCTAGGATGGCATTAAAGGTAGAGAAGGGAAAGGGCATTTAATGTACCGTCACCACTATTGCTTATATTCTTGGTTGGGGTCACTCCTTTGCATTCATGGGGATTTTTAGAGCCTCTTTGTCAATGTCACCTGGTCCTAAAATGTGGGTGTTATATTGTAGTTGTCCCAATTTTGTATAGACACCCATGGGCCTTTGGGCATTTTCTCCAGGTATACAATCCTGTTATACTCTGACTCGCTGAATTGTAATAACTGTTGCATCTAAGTCCCTTTTACTTAAGCTAGTGCACACAGATCTTTGTAATTGGGATTTAGTCACGAGAAAGGCATTGCTTCATTTCCCATTTATATTGTGGTTTGAAAACAACTTAAACACTTGTCAAAATGAACCAATAATTTAAAAACATTTCAAACATTAGATGATTCAGAAATGAAGGCACACTTACTATCCTATTAAGATAATAAAAGGTTTTCAAGGAGAATAATGACTTCTGGGTAAGTCTGTGCTACATACTGAAACCTTAGCTAAATAAATGAATATAGGAAGTCTACCATGGAGTTAGGATTATCAGTAACATTATCAGTAACATTAAAATGATATATTCTAGTTTATATGCAGTGATGTCACAAAGCATCAAAAAGCCTTCTCCAACTACAAAACTAACAAACTGGCTAGTGCCAGGCAAGGAAAACCTTCCCTGACGTTATTTCCCAAACATTATAAGCTGTTGCCACTGCTCTCGGTTTCTTCCAATCACTTGACTGATCTTGTTAGAAATGACACCAAATACTTTTTAGAAAGGATTAGAAGGAAGAAACCCGGAACTAACCCAAGAATTTTTACCAAGGATTGCTCCCAAAGAATCCGAGGATTCTCTGCAAACTACCAATGGAGAGAACAAATCTTCAGACATCATAAATTAATTTCAAAAGCACCATGAAACAAGACAGACTAAAACTCATATAGGCAAAACAGATGAAATGGGGAAATACTGCACTGGTTTGTTAACAAATAGAACACACATGAATGTTGGATCCTAGAGGTGCCTCCTGCAGGGAACCATTCCATCAAAGGGGCTAAAGGAGAAAGGATTTGACTTGTTACAATCAGGATGAAGCCAGGTTTCTAAAATTCTCCTGGAGTTTGAGTGCACACTTGATTCGGGGTATGAATGGACTGCACTGTTCCATACTCTTTGTTTTGTTTTTTTTTATAAGGTTAACGTTTGATACAGGTTTACCAATGGATGCATGCTAATCAATTGCAGGTAGTGAAATCTACCATGCTTTAGTTGCAATAATTCCCATCACAATAGCAGTTTGAAGGTGAAATATCACCCACGGGCTCAAGTGGTTTATATCCTAGCAGAGCTACTGACTCTTTTGGGGGATGCTTTCTGGGTGAGATATTGGTATGTAGACACTGTGGGGTACAACTACTCTGAGTTTCTCAAGAGGCTGCTAACTGTGATGCTGTGATGCTGTGAAGATATGAAGAGGAAGGGTTACAAGATTCTGATACCATGGACAAAGCTATATCCAGCTGCTATGCTATCTCAGCCAAGACCAGACTTCTTTTAAATCAGAGGAAATCATTTCTGCCTTATGCAGCTTCTACATTAATCTTTTAACCTTAAAGACGATAGTGATTACCATGAATTCCCAAATGCAGTAAGTCTTCATGGTTAATATTTTAATTGCCAGGAAACCAACCAGTGTGACCTAGAGAGTTTCAGCTGAGGAATTGTCTATCTCAGTTTGTTCCATGGGTGTGCCTGTGGGACAAAGTCTTGATGGATAAGTAATGAACTGAACCAAAGGCCCTAGTTTATGGCACCATCACCCAATTTGGGAACATGGCTCTTCTCGTTTTAAAGACATAGCCAAGCAAACAGGCTGCCTGAGCTCATTCATTTCTTCATCTCTAGAGGACAGACAATGTGTGCAGAGCTGTCTCAAGATCCTGCACATGTCATTTTCACAGTAATATACAGCAGCCTGGAACTCTAAGTCAAATAAACATCTCCCCACATTATCTATTTTTGCAAATACTTTCCATGGCTCCATACAAGAAAGCTATATTCTCTAATACTTCTCTCAAACAAATCAACATTTATCCCCCACCCACCCCCAAGAAACCATTACTGAGAGGTCCATTTAATACAATTTGAACACATTCACCAGTTTCCCTTGACTACTTTCCAAATGCAACCTCAACTGTCCCACCCATCTTCCTTCATCACAGATACAACCCTCCTGTCAAATCTTGGGGTCACTGTAGAAGATCATGGTGAAGCCTGTAAGAGCCAGGAAAATGGATGACTAAGAGAAACAGTAACTCCTGGGCACAGACGTGTCAGTATTCATATGATGTCATAGTCACTGTGAGAGCATTCACAAGACCTATGAAAGCTCAAGTGATACAAAATTTCACTATGCAAACAGAATTTCCCATGAAATTCTGCTCTTCTCTGAGATCTTAGTGACAGTTTATAGCTGCTGGGAGGGGACAGTCCTTTTCAATTAAAAGTGTGGCCTGGGTGGACTGAACAACCTCCAGTGGATGGCCATACACCCAAGAGTATATGGGCAGCATACACTGGATTCAATGCATTAAAAAGCAAACAAACAATAACCTAATTTCAATATTTAAATGAATATCAATCAAGTAATTTCAAAGAGTTCTTGAACTCCTCAACATGTAAAATTGGCCTTATACATGACATTTAGAAATCACATGGTTTCCAAATACTTGGGAATTTGATTCACAAAAATCTTTACCTTTCTTTTCTCTTCAATATCTCCCCCAAAATCATGAAGATTGCTCAATATATCTAGGCTGTCTGAATATACTGCCTGGTGTATTGCTGAATCTCCACTGCAATCTTTAATATTCAGATCAGCTCCGTGACCAAGGAGGACAGAGACAATCTGTGCCTCTCTGCTCTGTACAGCCTGTGGATATTTTGACAAGGAAAATACCGTGGAATCAACAAATTCAAAATAAGCTTCCCCCAACATTCATAATTTAAGTTGTATTAATTTTACTTTCATCCCAACCTCTTAGGTCAATGCAATTACTGAAACTCAATCTTTGAATTACCTTCATTAATGGTGTGCACTTCTTCTTATCAAGGGCATTTATTTCACTGCCAGTAAATAACAGGAAATAAACCAGATGAAGATGCCCATAGAAGCAAGCGAAGTGGAGTGCAGTTCTGTGGAAATGAGAAGCACTTATGAAATTTACAGGCACTATGTCAACATATAGGCTCACTCGTGTATTTAGAAACAGTGTAGAACAATTAACACCAGTGACCCATATATAGACATCAAATTCATACTATAATTATATTTTTCATTTTTATAGTTTCTTATAATGAGAAGCATTTTTATTAAAATCTTAGGCACTATGTCACCCTACAGAAATACTCATGGATTTAGAAATAGTGTGGAACACTTAACTCCACTGACCCATAAATAAATACTGAACTTCATTCTATACTTATATTTTTGTTCTTATAATTTGCTATATTAGAAAGATTTACTATACAATAATTTTATGACAGTGTGAATAAAACCTATAGCTGTTGCAGCCTAGATATGTACTCTGTCACTTATCTATGTAGTTAACAGCAGCCTATTTGAACAGAAAACATGACTATTGGCTTGAACTCTTCTTGAATTTTCATCCTGCTCTAGACTCCATTATCAACTAACTACTTATCAGCCTTTCTGTGTTATTGTTTCTTGTCCATAAAATGGGTGTCAAAGGAATGATTCTATCAAGTTAGGGTGCATTAGTTACAACACTTTGCAACTATTCAGAAAATATTCTTGAACAACAGCCGAGCATCTTTCAGATATTTAAATTATTAATGCTAACACAATAATAAACACATTTTAAGTCAATGTTACTTCTGCTATATCTATTTTTCAATGTATTAAAGAGTATATATTTTAGAGTCTAAGGTAATCTCTTCAAAACTTGAGACATCTTCTGCTTTAAAATTATTCTCCTGCTGCCTCAGTGACCAGGTAACTTGGATTGTAGATATGACACAACAATGAGCTTGTTATTTGGTTTTTCTCTCATTTTAATTCATCTAAAATTGAAAAGACATTTACATTTCATAATGCACAACAATGACTGCCATCACTTCAGAGCATTCTTGATACAGAAGGTATCAAGGTATACATGTCATCCATAGTGTCTGTACTAGGGAAATCGTACCAGTACTATTCACAAAAACTGAAAAGTATCAACAGCAAAACCTAAACTTCGTATCAAAGGAAATGAGTATGGTATTTCAAGCCTGAAAAGTATAGTTCATATCTGACATTAGTTAAATTGATAGAATATACAGAAATTATAGCCTTGTAAAAAGAGTTTGGTCCCCTGTGGAGGGCCTCACTGTCCCTGGGGAGGGGGTTGGAAATGCGTAGTGGGGGAGTTTTGGGGGAGGATGGGAGGGCAAGGGACTGGAGGTATGGATATATAAATATGAGTAGTAATAAAGGAAAAAAAGAAAAAAAGAGTTTGGCAATGAACTGAGGAAATTCCAACCACTGGGCTGAACCCTTGTTGCCCTCAGTTGAGCTAGGATAGGTAGGATTCGCCCATCCCCAATTTCCTCAGGGCCCCTCAGCCCTGGCTGCCAGCTGTGCTTACCTTTTCCCTGTGTCCTTATGATTTATTTTAAAATTTTTGTTTGCCAGCAGGTGCAGGGCTTCTTTCAGTTTCCCCATACACACTGCCTCATGAAAAGTATTTTCTGGGTCATATGGCTGGCGGGATCTGTCCTCACTACTTGTACTGCCACACCAGAAAAATTTCCGCCTTTCACCACTTGGGCAATCACAGAAGCCCAAGGGTGTTCTTGGCTCCTTGTTAAAGCAGAAGACCTTCCTCAGGGTGGAGAACATCTCTGTGACCACCTTTCTGTAGCTCAGGAGTAAATAATTGTATCAAATGAGGAGCTTTTAAACATTGACTGTCTAAAAACCAGAGCCAAACTCCAAGACTCCCACAAGTGAGAGGCTCTGGCTTGACCAGTCTAACAGAAACAGTTATGGAGCAGCCGTTGCTAAGCAACACTGATAAACACAAGCATACTCCTTCTTCCTGTGGCATAACTGACATTTCATGGAGTATATAGTACTCACTGCGCATGTGCAATGTAAGTGTGGTGGTCCTCTTGGGCTTTTGTTGTGCTTATCCTCGAATGTCCCCATGTCTTCTTGAAGGTCAGTGGATTCCTGTTTTCCCCACAATAATCCTGATGTGATGCACACACTAAACAAAATTTCATGAAGAAAAGGATAATAAAATAAAACAAGAATATAATAAAAAATAAATGTTTTAATTTACAAGTTCGATCCTGAAATAAAATTTCTTCACATTAAAATGAACCACAAAGCATCATATGTTTTATTAAAAAGTTTAATAGTTTGCTGGAGGTTAAAAATGAAACAAACTGAACTGGGCAAACAGCCCAGGCTGTGATTGCTGCTAGGTTATTATGTAACTGATTTCAATACCTATAATCTATATAAAAACTGAGGATGGACCAATGGCGTTACATGCTTTTAATCCTAGCACTTGTGCAGAGCTGAGCATATAGAGTGACTTCTAAGACAGCCAGAACTACACAGAGAAGACATGTCTTGAAAAACAATACAACAACAAAAAGTAACAAGCATAGAGGTGTGTGCTTACAATTTACAACATTAGCAAGTCTAGAAAATTATATCTCTTGAGCCCCGTGTCCTGTCACTCAGCCAAATCTGTGAGACTCGGGTTCCATTGAGATACTCTGTCAAAGCAAAAAATGCAAACAAAAAAATCAAGGGGGTTATGTCTAGTGAGATGGCTCAAAGGTGGCTGCTTTTCCACAGTACCTGGGTTCAATTCCTTGCAGACACATGGTATCTCACAGCCTTCAATGAGGCCATTTCTAGGAGACCCAGTGCCTGCTTCTGTCCTCAGCAGGTACCAGGAACTGAGGTGTTGCAAAGACATATAGGCAAAAAGCCATATTCATAAAATTAAATTTTAATTGAAAACGTAAACAAGGAGGATGCCACTTGAAAAACACCACAGGTTAATCTGTGTTGTCCACTTGTAAATACATGTTGTATGTGAACATGCATACACACAGACACATACATACACACACAAAGACCAATAAAAGATACCACCCAAAAGAAATGAGACAAGTATGCCAAGACTTGGCATTATTACTGTACATTGTACTGAAGCTTGCTATCAGGAAAATCCAGGAACAAAATAAACACTAGGTACACTTATTTCTTCTATGTTTTTCTACTTCAAAATTAAGATAAACAGTATCTATTTGCAAAGGACATAATCTTCTAAATTCAAAAAATATCTAGGGCTGGAAAATGGCTCAGCATTAAGAGAGCTTGTCACTCTTGCAGAGGAAGCCTAGATCAGGCAACTTAAACTAGATATAGCTATCTCTTGGTGATCTGTGACACAATGCCCACTAATGTACACATATTGCTACATAAATACACAACATATACATAATTTAAAAGTAATCAAATAGAGAAAGAGAACACATCCACACAAATATGATTAGAAATAAAAAGTTCATTAAAGTATCAGTATATGCAATAACATAAATTTTTAATTGTATATCATAGACAAAAATTAACAGCTCAAAAATGAAACTCAGAATACAGTGACATTTACCACACTATCACTGAGGTATGGCAGTCTGTGTCTACAGTGCAGGCTGCTGTACCATTGATTGGAGCAGCATTTCTTAAGATGGAGACCAGCAATGTCAACAGAGTGAGGCATTATTTTTGGCTTTTTGTTTTGTTTGAAAGGCATCAATAATAAAATAAGAGACAAAATAAAATATTTAGTGGCTGAGGTGAGTGTCCCCTCTTCTCACAACCAACTCCAGCCATCATCCCTTTCTTGGATCTTTCTGGGCCAGCTCCTGGCATAGAGTGGACTCTCGAAGACAAGAAGGACCTCCCTGAGCCCAGAAACACCTCACTCTTGGTTGCCCCTCTATCCTGACCTCTGCTGTGGTGTGTGTCCCCTCTGCTCCTGCCTGAATCCTGCCATCACCCCTTTCTTGTACAAATCCAGCCCTACAGAAAGTACTAGAAGGAAAACTCCAATCCAACGAAGATAACTTCACTCACAAAAACAAAGGCAGTAGATAATCCCACTTTACCAAACACCAAAAGAAAAAAAGAGGGGGAAATCCACACATAATAACACCACCAACAATAAATCCAAAGAAACAAAAACCAAAAATCAATGGACATTAATATCCCTCAATGTCAATTGTCTTAACTTGCCTATAAAAAGAAACAGGCAAACACAATGGATATGAAGATAGAATCCATCCTTTTGCAGTATACAAGAAAGACACCTCAACTTCAAAGACAGACATTACCTCAGAGTAAAGAGTTGAGAAAAGATTTTCCAACCATGTGGACCCAAAAAACAAGCAAAGGTAGCAAACCTAATATCTAGCAAATTGGACTTCAAACTAAAATCAATCAAAAGAGATGAAGAAGAGCATTTCATAATCCTCACAGGAAAAGTCCATCAAGATAAAGTCTCAATCCTAAACATCTATGCCCCAAATACTAAGGTACCCACATTTGTAAAAGAAACATTACTAAAGCTCAAACCACACATAAAACCTCACACACTTAAATTAGAGGGCTTCAACACCCTGCTTTGACCACTAGACAGGAGCACCAGACAGAAACTTAAAAAAGAAACAAAGAATCTAACAGAAGTTATGACCCATTTTGGTTTAATAGACATCTATAGAACATTCCATCCATATGTCTTTAATATTGTATGTGAAATTCTAGCTAGAGCAATAAGACTAGTAAAGGAGATCAAGGGGATACAAATTGGAAAGGAATAAGTCAAACTTTCACTATTTGCAGATTATATGATAGTCTACATAAGTGACCCAAAAAATCTACCAGGGAACTCCTAAAGCTGATAAACACCTTCAGCAAAGTAGCAGGATACAAAATTAACTAAAAAAATCAGTAGCTCTACTATATACAGCTGATACATGCAATGAGAAAGAAATCAGAGAAACATCACCCTTCACAATAGCCATAAACAACATAGCATATCTTGGGGTAATGCTAACCAAAAAAGAAGATACCAGAAAATTGAAAGATTTTCCATGTTCTTGGATAGGTAGCATCAACATAGTAAAAATGCCAATCTTGCCAAAAGCAATCTACAGGTACAGCATGATCCACATCAAAATCCCATGAAGGTTTTCACAGATCTTGAAAGAACAATACACAACTTTATGTGGAAAAACAAAAAAAAAAACCAGGACAGCTAAAACAACTCTGTACAATAAAGGAATTCTGGAGGCATCACCATCCCTGACTTTAAGCTCTCTTACAGAGCCACAGTCCTGAAAACAGCTTGGTATTGGCACAAAAGTAGACAGCTAGACCAATGAAAAAATCACAACCCTCATATTAACCCACACACCTACAATCACCTGATTTTTGACAAAGAAGCTAAATTCATACAATGGAAAAAAAGAAAGCATCTTCAACAAATGGTGCTGGCACAACTTGATTCAGACATGTAGAAGATTGCAGACAGGTCCATATCTATCACCATACACAAAACTAAAGTCCAAATGGATCAAAGACCTCAAAATAAACCCAGCCACACTTAACCTCTTAGAAAAGAAAGTAAGAGATACCCTTGAACAAATTGGTACAGAAGACACCTTCCTGAACATAACACCAGTAGCATAAACATTGAGATCAACAATTAATAAATGGGTCCTCCTGAAACTGAGAAGCTTCTGTAAGACAAAGGACACAGTAAATAAGACAAAACTGCAGCCCACAGACTGGGAAAAGATATTCACCACCCCCACATCTGACAGAGGGTTGATATCCCAAATATACAAGAAGCTAGGCACCAAAACATCCAACAATGAAATTTAAAAAGTAGGGTGCAGAACTAAATAGAGAATTCTCAACAGAGGAATCTAAAATGGCTGAAATCACTTAAGGAAGTGCTCAAAATCCTTAGACATCAGGGAAATGCAATTCAAAACAACTGTTAGATACCATCTTACTCCATTCAGAATGACTAAAATCAAAAACACCAATGATAACTTATGCTGGAGAGGATGTGGAGAAAGGGGAGCACTCCTGCACTTCTGGTGGGAGTGTAAACTTGTACATCCACTTTCGAAATCAGTATGGTGACTCCTCAGGAAAATGGGAATCAGTCTACAACAAGATCCAGCAATTCCACTCCTAGGCATATACCCAAAAGAAGCACATTGATACAACAATGTTTATAGCAGCACTATTTGTAATAGCCAGAAACCAGAAGTAGCCTAGACGCCCCTCAACCAAAGAATGGATAGAGAAAATGTGGTAAATTTACACAATGGAGTACTACTCAGAGGAAAAAAAGCAATGGAATCTTGAAATTTGCAGGAAAATGGATGGAACTCGAAGAAACCATTCTGAGCAAGGTAACCCAATCTCAAAAAGACAAACATGATATGTACTCACTCATATGTGGACCTGCTTTATGATACATAGTAGAGACTGTGCTTTATCAGAGCTGTTTTTAATGATGTTGCTCAGAATGGTTTCCTTCCAGATGATGATTGAAAAGCCAATTTAAAAAAATGGTGCCGGGTACCACAAGAGAAATAGAACTGTGCTGTTTTCTGGGATTTTGTTTTTTACTTTTTTTTAAATGGAGTGTGCTGGATGTCTCTACAATTTTGTTCAAATTACCGCAGAACCTGGAAAAGCTGTTGTTGCTATTGATGCATAACATACTGCCATTATTGGTCTTTTTATATAAATATAAATACATATACATATATATATAATTTGAAGTTTTGGAAACTTCAGCTGTGCTGTCAACTTTGGAAAAAAGTATCCCAGTTTACCGTGTTGAGTTGGCATTGTATAAAAATTTACAGCCATATTGGTCTAGAAATGTGAATGTAATTTTTTCCATTTGTACAGGGGTAAAGCACTGTATTAAATATGTAAAGTCTTAAAAAAAAAAGAAGGGAATTTGAGAGCCCATCCCTTGTGAAGGGATGCTCTCTTGGCCTGGACACATGGGGAAGGGCCTAGGCCTGGCCCAGGGTGATGTGGTAGACTTTGGGGAGCCCCTTTTGAGGGCCTTATCCTGCCTGGGGAGTGGAGGGGGGATGGCTAGGGGCAGGTGGATGTTGGGGGGGAAGGGAGGGAGAGGGAGAAGGGATTGACATCTGAATCAAGCTTGTTCCTAATTTGAACTAATAAAAGAATAAAAATTTTAAAAAAAGATCCAGCAATTCCTCTTTTGGGCATATACCCAAAGAATGCATATTCATACAACAAGGTATCCATGCTCATTCTTGGTAAATTAGTGCTCCTAAGAGGCGGCATGCCCATGCACAAGCTGATATCTCTAGCCTCTACTGAACCACACGGCAGAGTGAGGGGGAAACCTGATGAAAATAATAGCTTCCTTTAAAGCATTCCCTAAAGGGACCCCTCACTTAAGGCAAAACAGATGCTCTAAGAAACAGTATCAGGCCAAAGGGAAGCTTGTACCTTGCTGAAAACCATCTCCTAAATCAAACCATCCCCTTGACCATGGTTCCCTTTGGAATCTGCTTCTTTTTCAAGTCTGAGAAACACATCCAGACACATGCATTCGTTTGGGAACCAGAAGTACTATGAGAAATTCCTCATTACAGTATCTCAGTATGATAAGAGTCTTCCAGTTTTTCAGCCATCCGTGTATGTCCCATCCAACAGAGGCACAGACAGCTACTGTTCAATGAACTCTGAGTGCACAAGTATCCAGGCCAAGTAGTTCCTGGAGGTATGCAGTTATGAGGATGTCCTGGTTTATGATTAAAAAAATAATATCTTTTGACCAAAAACTACTTGGTATCAACAAAATAATTTTATACTTGGGGGCCACCACAACATGAGGAACTGTGTTAAAGGGTCGAGAACCACTAAGGATTGTAGTCCATGATCGTGAAGTGAAATCATGTTGGCAGGGTTAGCTGAGAGCTCACATTTTGAATGGCAAGCAGGAATCAGAGCTAAGTTGAAATGGTGCAAGTCTTTTGAAACCTCAAAGCCCACACCCAGTGATATAATTCCTCCAAGGCCACATCTCCTAGTCTTCCCCTAGAGGAATACTTGGTCTCCTGGATGCCTCTCTGTTGCTACTTCATAACTGTAACTTTGCTACTGTTATGAATGGCAATGTAAACATCTGATATGCAGGGTATTTGGTATGTTGACCCCCCAAACGGGTTCCAACCCACAGGGTGAGAACTACTGTTCTAGAATCAAAGCCCAACTAAATGCTTTCTCTTATATAAGTTGTCTTCTTGGTCATGGTGTTTCAGCATAGCAACAGAAAAGTAACTAATATGCTCTCCATCATAGTTCCTTTAAGATTTTCATCTGCAATGGGTATTATGACAAGGTGGAGATTTCGGAAAGCCAATGGAGAACACATGGTATTGTAAAATTTTTATTTATATTCTTGTTATAATTGTCTGCCAGTTATTGGCTGCTGTTTGGACTTGACAGCCTTTGTCAGATGTCCTCACAGTCTTCCCACTCTAGGCCTGCTCCCCTCCTACTCTTCTATCCACTAGACCTCTGAACGTATTTGGGTTCCAACTCTTGAACACTCTGAAAATATTTCTTTCCCTTGATCTATAATCTCTGCACAGCTGAAAGCTATGTAAACAGTTATGAATAACTGCAGGGGAGGAATAAAGTAGAAAATCAAGGGGAGAAATGTAGAAATTAATTGACAGCTTCATGAAACCTACTAATGGGGCTGACACAGAGAATGAAAGACTGTTTGCATAAAGTAACACTTCAGACTTGTTTAGGAGAAAAGGGGAGTGTTGTGTTGACAAGGATTCTGAGGCAGCATCTTGACACAGTAAAGGGAAGAAGTGAGAATGATTCATGAGCTCAGTGGAAGACCTCATCTTGCATGCACAGGGTGAAAGGTTCAGGCATTATGCTGGCCTGCCCCTGTTACCTGGCAGAATCCACTCAGGCAGTACCCTCGTCACCCAGGGTTCCATGGGAACTAAGTCTGCATGCAGGTGTAGAGGACGCCTTTAAAAGACAGACCCCTGCCCACTTATGCTTTCTTCTCTCTCTTCTCCCTCTTCTTCGATCTCTATCTCTATCTCTCTCTATCTCTCTCTCTCTGCCTCTTCTCCTCCTCTCTTCTATTTCTCTCTCACTCGATCTCCATGATATAGTAAACTGGTTAATGTATTCTCTTAGTCACATGTTTCATCTTGTGCCTCTTCTTTTCTTTCTAATTTAAGCAAAAACCTAACACAGGGTTCTAGGTTTAACACCCAGAACGACAAAATAAAAATTATTGTTTCAAGAATGATGTGTAATGTATTTTTAGTCTCTGAACACTATCTGAGAACAAAATTTATAAAAAAAAATCCCTTAATAGGAAGACGATCTGCAAAGATGGGTTTTGATAGAAG